>NW_013665629.1:493881-497541 GCF_000517525.1 Limulus polyphemus
AGTTTATGATATTTGCCAACAATATTGATTCACACAGTTTTCTTTTTTAACACAAATATGTTTTAATATACAGACAACAATACAATTTACAATAACAGTTATTACAAGTAGATATTACGAATAATGATTTATATATACAAAAAAATTTACAAACTTTCAAGCGATATAAGTCTTCTTTCTAGTCTGGTACTTTCTTGATATCTTATCGAGGGTTCATGATGAGCGAGTTAATTACGAGTTGATGTAGGTACAATTCGCTTAACGAGGAGCTAGCTAGCTTTATCCTTCGTTATTCACCAACCACACATGCCGAGTTTTCCACCGTGACGTTATGTAATGTTTTCGTAAAAATACTGATGTTCAATGAGAATCCACTGATGTTAAATGAGTTATAATGTTCGAACTTTGTAAATACTCCAGGTCAAATATCTGAAGTTTTTCGATTGATAAGCGTTATAACAACCACAGTTATACCTCCCTAAGTTTATAGCACGCTGACTATAGCAAACTAACAATATATACTGTTTTTGTTGGCGCATCTCGTTGTTTATATTTATAGGCGTGTGGAGGTTTTCTCGAAATATCAGGTTTACATAACAATACTGAGCTACATTTAAGCGTTTATGTACATATATTGTTTATTCTTACTCTCAAGAATCTTCTACAACTTTGGAGAATAGGTGGGAGTTTCGCAATACATATTTAACACTATAAGCTATGTATGTTTCTAAATATAAATTTAATCTAAACAAAAGTCGATAGTAAGATAAATATATAATTACAAATCCGTCACAAGAAGTGATAGACTAGAAGGAAGGTAGCTAGTCAACAACACTCGCCGCCAACTTTGTACTACGAAAAGTCGGATTGACCGTCACATTATAAAGCCCCCACGGCAGAAAGGACGAGCATGTTCGATGATGAGATTCGAATCCGCGATCTACAGATAGCGAGTCAGGCGTCCCTAACCACCAAGCCATGCTAGGCTTCATAAGAAAAAACATAATATTTTATCAATTACTTGAAAAATAAACCACGTGCTCCATATCTACCCCATTCGTTCCATCGTCTATGTCCAATTCAGCAAGTTCTAATAAACGGTTGATCGAAATTGGTCCCGAGCATCTGAATAAATTTTCAGTTGGAGAAAATTCCATAGGTTAACACAGTTGGCACACAGCTTTATTAGTATAAGATCGACGACGTGTTCCTATAGCACGATAGAACATTCTTAATGAAGAACCAGCTTACACAAACTCGGCATACAGCCATATGTTGAAAATCGTAAAAGAATCGTAAAATCGAAGTTAGGAGAGTTTTGAACCTCATTCTCTAAACATTTAAACTCCAGGTTTCATTCTTCAGTATTGACCCGTTCATCCAAACTGACTTTAAAACCATCCATATCCATTGTTGTTTCCTGGCATGTTATGTGTAAGTTTTTCAAAGCATTTAGACGTCTTGCAATATGAAATATACAAGTCTTTCAGAAATTCAAATCGTTCTGAAACAGAATAGTTAATCGCCTTGTGATATGCAATTTTTCAAGGTGCTTAATTTATACGACATGATAACTATTTCATGTAACGAATTGTAAATTAATTTCGACAGGGTATTTAGTCGTAAGGTAAAGTTTTATATACTGTCGTGCGATGTGTTACTTAAAAGTTAATTGTAACATTAGTTTTTTTTTTACATTAGTCGATCTGTAGCTTCTTGCACGTCATTTTCTATTAGTACTAAGACATCCTGCAACATACTGTTGTCCAGTGTTCTAGTGAAAGTAAATAGTCCTGGAATTCGTTTTCTTGGTAATTGTCTGGTATTTTGAAGTCTAATTTTACACGTAACTTTCAATATCAGTAGCTCGTCTTGTAACTTGTTATGTTAGGATCTGATAGCTCAAACTTAAAATTTTATATATTGTTTTATTATCTAATTCATAAACAGTTCTGCAATATGCTACTCTTCCAGCCTTGTATTACATGTAATGATGTTGGTTAGTTCTGTAAAATGTTTACATAAAATTATCAAACGTTACCTAGTGTCTTGTGGCTTTTTAACTGCACATTAGGTGATGTTTAAAATATAAATGACTTTTTAACAGTACTTTGTTTTCCTTGATCATATTACACATAATTATTCATGTTCATAGCCTGATGTGACATAAAGCATTTTAACTGCACTAATATTAGAATAACACGAAAATATCTTGGTTGTGGCTCTAAGATGACTTACGGCATGTTATATGAAACCTTTCAGAAGCATGAGAAAGAAAAAAGTACCGTTTTGTTCCACTTCATGTTTATGTTAACCATTTCAAAAATTACACTTTGATCCAATGTTTCCTAGATGGTCTTATTAGCACGACTAGAAGTGAGCTGCATTTGCTGTTTAATATAAACTTTAGAAACTCTAGATATGTTTCGGAAGAGCATAAATCTCTGCTAGATTTAATTAAATCAGGTTATTCACGTAAAGTTTCCCTAGATAATTCACTATTCAGGATTTGGAAATTAAATTACATCTGCTTCCATCTGTTGTTCACAAGTGATTCAGGATTCGCTCCAAGTAGTTTGGCTTTTCTTTTCATTTCGGTTGTAATTCACATTTTAATGAAATGTGACGAAACACTAATTGAAACAATCTCTGTGTGCAATGGCAAGTTTGAAAATTAATATCTTCTTATTTTCCTATTGCTGTTGTGATAGCATTAGGAGTTAAGGTAGCAGTTCTTTTTAGAAGTTTCAATTTCCTTCAACTGATGGCGCTCTAAATATAGGTTTGCCTTTTAATTTATCCTGCTTTCTGGGTTTTATTTTTTCAGCTAGTTTTGTTAAGATTTTTTCCCATTCTATAGACTTTGATGTTAGCCAACTTTTTTGTGACTGAACTTTATACAATTACACCAAAGAATGTTAAACTTTGTATCTTATTCTTTATGATACCAGGAAATTCGTTTATTAAGTTTACCAAATTTGACGATAAACGAAAGAAAAAACAACAACATAGGTCCAATAACAAGAACACAAGAAATATTTCATTGAAAAATGGTCTATAACACTGAAAGTTGATTATACAGGTTCAAAAAAATTCTCTTTTAGGGCTTATGGATTCTGTCGACAATTAACCTTTATCTACAAATCCACATTGAAGCTCTCTAAATTACAGGGTGATCTGAATTCGAATTTTTCAGTTTAACTGGGGTTACTTTAATTGAATAAATTTAGAAGTAATTATAAACCTTTTTTTTT
Source organism: Limulus polyphemus (assembly GCF_000517525.1). NCBI lineage: Eukaryota > Metazoa > Arthropoda > Merostomata > Xiphosura > Limulidae > Limulus > Limulus polyphemus. The sequence continues at coordinate 497,136 of NW_013665629.1, forward strand.
CATACAAAGAGTTTTGTTTGTAGTTAAGCACAAAACTACACAATGGGATATCTGTGCTCTGAACCACCACGGATATCGGTTTCTAGCGATATGAATCCACAGACATACCTCTGTGCTATTGAGGGGGGGGGGGCTCATACAAACAGATGGAAAAGAAGAACTTCTATTCCTTTAGACTTCAGTTAATATGGTTGAAATTATACCAGTAAACAGAAGTGTAACAAAGCAGTGATATTTAAAAACTGAAAAACAATATACGCGAGCTTGTATAAGAACTGAAGTAAGTAAATCACATATTTATTATTAGGCAACCAAAACTTGAAAAATTGCTTTATGGAAACAACACCCAAACTCTCAAATAAGAGACTTTTTTTTCTTCTTCGAATTGAATAAAGCTCGTATATCT
>NW_013665629.1:497562-498781 GCF_000517525.1 Limulus polyphemus
TATTATTATAGGTACGAAACAAAACTTAGTAAAAATTAGTCGTTATTAGGAAACAACACCCAAACTCTCAAATAAGAGTACTTTTTTTTTTCTCTTCGAATTGAATAAGCTCGTATATCTTAACTTGGTAGTCACGGAAGCGATAAAAATTTAGACATTTAACTTGCATATCATTTATATATATATATATATACTGCGTTCTTTTGAACTACTTTATTTATTTTTTCAATTCATTCCAGGTTATATACACGTGTTGCTGAATATTCTTCAATAACGACGTATTTTAATTCATAAGAAAAAGCTTTTGTATATATATATATGAATTTATAGAGCAAAAACAGAACACAGTTGCCTGTAGTTTGCTACAAACGTATAGCATTCATTCCGTTTGAATTGTTGTTATAAAATCTACCTTATATGTGAAGCTTTATAACGAGGATTACTTGTATTATTCTATATAACATTGCCATATTTTTAAAATTTTGTATGTATAATTTTGAGATATATCAACCAATTAGATGTTATAGAATATATACCCTTTGGTTTTTCTATAGCTATACTAAATGTATTTCGCAGGGTCTCCGAAAATGTTCTGTTTCAAGAGTTAATAAATTCAAAATTAAGGGTAGCAAATATTTTTATTGCATATTTCTGACAGTTATTTTGATTAAACATAATTATTATTTCAGTGGTCAGCGCTTAAATGGGCGAAGAAGTAAGAAACCAAATAAATGAAAAATTAATAATAATAATAAATAAATAATATGAACGAAAAAAAAGGTTATATATGATGATGAGGCAATTGGCGGAAGGGAAGGCAAATCCAAGGCGAAGCAGAGGCCGTTGATCTTGTAGAAGGAGCAAGTCGGCAACTGTTATTGTCAAATTATCGAAACAGACTGAAGCAAACGGGTCTTTACAGGGCCTGGCGGGTATCAGTGGATCCAAGTGCCATGGGTAGGATCTATAGATCCAATGCCTAATAATTAGATGTGGGGGAAAACGGGAGTACCCCCGAGAAAACCCACTTTAACTAGTCGGGACCGAAATAAAAGCCCGACTAGTGCCCGAGTGAAGAGCTATTGAAGGGATGAAGATCTGGAAAGAGATTGAACAGTGAAATAGTTATACATAGAATATAATGTACTTTTAGTAGTTTTATAGATCATGGTGGTGTGATGGTGGTGTTGTGTATCATGTTGTATGGGGATAGATATTT
>NW_013665629.1:499235-510711 GCF_000517525.1 Limulus polyphemus
CGAGTGAAGAGCTATTGAAGGGATGAGGATCTGGAAAGAGATTGAACAGTGAAATAGTTATACATAGAATATAATGTACTTTTAGTAGTTTTATAGATCATGGTGGTGTGATGGTGGTGTTGTGTATCATGTTGTATGGGGATAGATATTTGCACCATGGTTTGGGGGTGGCGGCAATTTTATGAAATTCCGCTGTGAGTGAATTCCGGTGGGTGGCTTTTTTTGTAGTATTTGATGGAAAGTTTAGAAATGCGTTCTTGTATTGTGTGTAGTGAGGTGTGTTTTTCAACGTAGTACGCTGGTGTGTAGTGAGGGAGGCGGTGGGCGAGACGCATTACAATATTTTCATTTCTTGCTTTTGAAGCTCATATGTCATGCCATGTTGTAGCCTACAGAGTGTATAATTATCCTCGTGATTCATGGCATGCGCACGTTTTACTAACGTCACGACAGTACAAATAGCAACGTTAAGCGTCCCTTATGTGACGTCACCTTAGTGTCTACTGACTGACTGACTGACAACACACTAGTGAATAGTGGTGCGAGTGTTTAAAAGATGTGATCCCTCCACACGGCCTTCTGTTCCCTTTTCGTGAAATTACGTTTCTTATATCATTATTATTTCAAAGTTTGTGACAAATATAAAACTACATGTTTTTTTCCTTTAAAGAAGATGAAAAACTAATAATATAACGGTTATGCATTTTGCTATTAATTTCATTTGAAAACAGAGAAATCACCGAATGTATCAACTCTAATGAAATGTTGATTTAAAATCATGATTTTTGAAATTTAAGGCGCTTTATCAGTCTAAGTAAAAAAAAATCTAAATTTATCTTAAACGTTTTATTTTTTCGTCATTTTAAAAAAAAGAAGCGTTAAACGTGTTTTTTTATTTGATATCTGTTTTTACTACAGTTTATTCTGGTACCATTATCTTTATGCTTGATTTATTTTCCTTGGTCTGTTGAATGTAATGTTTAGGAGAAAAGTTTTGTTCAAAAAAACCATGGCATAGTTACTCTCGGCTCCCTTCTTCAGAGTTTTCATCGTTCACCAACTATTCTTAATATAGGTTAATATCGTATTTGTTTAGTTTTTATAAAATACTGAGTCACCAAATTAGGTGACGTTTATGTTTGCATAGGAAAAAAGAGGGGTATTTGTCTCAAACTCAATCTTACGCAGGTACTCATCTGTCACTTGGAAAGTTGACCCAAGTCTTTAGATTTTGGATGTTTGCCTTAGTCTGTACGTTTGTCCCTGCATCAACACTCTTTTGACGCCTTATTACAATGTGTAGGCAGATTTTATTTTAAGGTGATTCTAAGATATTAATTCCGCAATACTTATATATATATATATACCATGTTACAAAGTGCAGTAATACCTAAATGTTTGTTTGAGTACAGATTGAATTTATTTTATTTATCTAGTTTTCGTAGTTGTAATTGTTCAAATATATATATTTACACAAATATTCAATAGTTATGAGTCTATGTTTGTAAAGGATATTAAGTTACCGCTAATTTGTGACAGTTTAAATTAAAGTAACAACGAAAGTCTTTTTGTTTTCCGATAGGTGTCACTTGTTCAGCGTTTTGGTATTCACGCATTTCTCAGCGACGTGGTTTAGACTTCTTCTCAAGTTTTTGGTTGGGGTATTACTCGAACAATCCTGTTGTCAGTTATAAAAAAAAATGTTTTCCTAACTATCCCTCCCTCTGGTAGCTCAGCTAAAAATCGGGTTTCGAACCTTATCGGAGAGCAGAGCGCACATAGCCCATTGTGTAGCTTTGTGATTAACTATTCCCAAACGTTTTTATTTTCAGCTTATGGCAGCTTTATGTTGTATTTCTTTAGAAGTTTTGAGAAATACTTGGGTTTACTAGTGAAATATTTTCAGCCTTATGTTGTTGTTTTCTAAAATTTTTATCTTCACATAATAGTAGATTTCATTAAGATTCTCTAAAAACGCTGGCTATGTACCGTTATGAATAGCAACTATTTTTAAAGCAGTATAGTTGTAATCATTTAAACATTTCATGAATGTTTAGATCATTGCAGTTAGACTGCTTAAAATATATATACACACACGCATATGTGTAAAGAATATTACAGAGTCAGCCACAACGCCATAAGGATATCTAAGAAAAATGGGTGTGTATGATGCAAAGTGTCATCCAAATCGTTTATAAAATGGCTAAGCTGGCAAAGTAAGCAGACTTAATAGGCTTTAACTAAAAGATGTTCATGAAAACTGTGTTTGACATCATTCCGTTTAAATCTGTTTCGGGGTAATTAATTTTAGTGATATAAAAAATCCAGATTTACAAGGAAGCTTCACCACTCTCGTCAACCAGAATTTTTTCTTCAGTATTACTGATGTCATGAACAAAGGGAATTCAAGAATATTCGAACGCATATTTTGTATACGTTTTGAATATTTTACTTTATTCACCATTATTTGCTTTATCTTTGCGCTTTGAAGCGTACGTGATCTTTTTACCAGGAATGGTAGCTCAAATGAATAATTCTCTATATTAGAGAGACGAATTTGGGCAAAAGGTAAATTCAGATTTTATGAAACCCCCAAACCCTTTGCTCTAAGTCTTCTTAACGGATTATTAACTTTAAGAGGATTATATTCTTTATTCCTTGTTGTAATCAGTGAAGTTTCATATAGCAGTCCTGAAATGATGTCATAGACAAGCACATCGGTTACCTTGGCAACAACAAATGTAGAGGTGAGAGGAAAGTCAAAAGTTTTGTTTTATGTGGCCTCGAATATGTTTTCTCGAATATTACTTCTAATACTTGCTTCTTAATGCTAATGTTAATAAAATTAATCCAATATTATTTACAGACATATACTCTTTAAATTATCAGTATTTATTTTATGTATTTGTCGTTAAGGAAAAAAAACGAACAAAAATTAGCACATGCAAGTTTTTTTTTCTTTTTCCAATATAAATTAAATGTATCTTGACCTTTGCTTTATCCGATCAAGTTTGTTCGTCTCCTACTTTTTTGTTTACCTATAGTACTCCTGTAATTAGTCTTGCTATATTAATGCTTTGAAGAATTAAATTACATTACTAAACGTAAATTTTACTCAGTAAAACTCTGTTTTTTATTCGGTTAAGACTTTCATTTCTTTTATTTACAAAAATGTTGAAGCATCTTAATCTTACAGTGAATATATATATATATATGTACTTCTCGTGTTATGCGTTTATATTCAATTTTATAACGCCATGATGAAAGAATTATCACAAAAATAATCAATCGAATTTCAAAAGATACAGAAATTCGAGCGCTTTCGAATAATTGACCTTTTTCTTCTTTATCAGGAGCTAAAAGCATCACTTACCTTTGGAAAAATGGGTTCTGTGGTCCATAAGTGGAATATCAGCCATACTAAAAGAATTAGCACAATGGATCACCCTTGTTAGTACTGAAAAATAATACTCAACTATTCGAAAATGTTCAAATTTCTGGGTCTTTTTAAGTCAGTTTGTTAATGTGTTAAAGCCAACGTTTCAAAAGGAGTATAATTTGAAATTTACAGAAACGTCTGAAAGGATATGATAATATGTAGTCGGATTTTAGCTCTGGTAATCTAAATGCTCAGGGAATCTTCTTCTGCCATTAAATTTAATTTTGAACTATTTTTTTAAACAAAGGCTGCGTTTCTTAACTTATACAGCAATGCAACTCTAAACCATTTTGTATAAAATGGATGCCCCCAGTGGCACAGCGGTATGTCTGCGGACTTACAACGCTAGAATCCGGGTTTCGATACCCGTGGTGGGCAGAGCACAGATAGTCCATTGTGTAGCTTTGTGCGTAACTTCAAACAAACAAACACACACACAAAGAAACAAACAAACAATAAAATGGATTAATACCATAAGAAATATAACGTTTATTTAATGTAGACGACACTATTTGTACATTGAAATTATACTCTCGCTGATAGTGTTTGTAACGTTAATCATTGAACATTTCTTTCTAAAATACTTTACACTGACTATCTACTTTATTAGTACCCTCAGACATTTGTAGAACGTTATTTATTAGCATATGCATAATAGACCAATTAGGTTAGTGTTTGGGCCCATTATTTGCAGAGATGAAGCTATATTATGATTAGTCAGCAAGACCAGAGGTAAGAGCAAGGCTGTTGAGGACTTTCAAATGGGCATGATAGTAGGTGGTCGTCTAGTTAGAAATTGTTTGTAAAATACTATTTTTATTAAATAGATGATCAAAGACATCTGCTGCTGAAGTCTATTAACATTGACAATCGAAAAGGAATACGTCTACCGCTAGCAAGAGCTGTGGTCATCTGCGACGACTAACAAAAAACAAGAACAAAAACAACGTGTAACGATTGGACAGTCTTGTAAAGTGCAAAATATATTGGACTGTAGCCCAATTGCCAGTTTCCTTCAACAGGTTTAAGATTAGGCAGTCTACAACTCTAACTTGTGAAGAACATTAAAAAACTTTGTGACATGGCAATAGACAACCAGTTATAAAAAACGCACATCTCAGATTCTAATAGATAAGCACGGACGACAAAAACACATAAGGCACCCATAAATTCGTTTATCTAACAGTGCAATCTACTAGAGGTAATGTAATGGATTACTGAAAGTTATAGTGGTAGTTGGTGAGCTCTAAGACGTATTTTTTTATTGTAAGTTACGAATCTTTATTTGAGAAATTATTCTCATACTAATATATATCGAATATGCTTACAATGAAACATTAGTGTTATGAATTCTAGTTGCTTTTTTAATAAAAACAACAACAATCTAGGACTTAAAACATTTGCTCTTCTTTCTAGCTTTCTTTTGAAACAATAAATCAGAATTAACCGAGTAACATAGTTATTTATCACATAATAAATATAATTGATCGTAAACACGCTTCGCCAACAAAATTTGTTCACACCATAAGACAGTTCTTTGTATAATGACACTGACCAGTGGTAATAATATATTTTAAACTTGAAAGCAAGAGCTTCTATCAAATAGACTGCCTTCATCTATCTTTAAAAAAATTCTTTCGTAGTGGTACGGCCCGGCATGGCCAAGTGATTAGGGTGCTCGACTCGCAATCTGAGGGTCGCTGGTACGAATCTCCGTCCCACCAAACATGCTCGCCCTTTCAGCCGTGAGGACGCTATAATGTGGCGGATCAATCCCATTATTCGTTGGTAAAAGAGTAGTCCAAGAGTTGACGGTGGGTAGTGATGAATATCTGCCTTCCCTCTAGTCTTATACTGCTAAATTAGGGACGACTAGCGCAGATAGTCCTCGTGTAACTTTGCGCGAAATCCATAACAAACAAACAATCGCAGTGGTACAATTTAATTGGGTTAAAAATATAGCAACACTCTTGCTAGAGTTAAAAGAATGTTTCCAAACTTTGTGACAACAGATTGCTTAATTAAGATCTAGTAATTAAGCAGTTTGTATCAGTAATTGCAACACAAATCTTCAGAATTAACTTATCGTGTTTAATCCTAAAAACAAGGAATGAGATCACATTTTTATATCAGTATTTCGCCTTAAGGTTATTTGGTAACGTGGTACATTTGGCATTTGTAATTATTTCGTATTTACCGTATATATAAGACGATACTTTTTACTCTTATAACAATGCCTGATTTTACTCCTCGTCTTATATACAAGTTCAAAGATAGAGTTCCAGTAAGAACTCTCCGGTTAATAGTGCTTTGACATCGTGCAACCTACTGCGTTACAATAACATATTTGTAATTGTATCATTTGTCTCGATTCTTCATAACTAGAAGTTACTTATCTCACATGCCAGTTACAATTAATCAAGGCATTTTTGATTTGAAATGTATTAATCTCATCCGTCATACTAATATATTTTTAATATTATGTTAAAGAAATTAATTTCTGTAACGTGCACTAAATTTGTAAACATGTTTTTATAGTAGATCACTGTAACTTAAGGTTCAGAATTTTTTGTAACAGAAAAGGAGTTTAATTGTGATGAAAACTTTATGTTTATTACATATTTGTGGCTTAAGTTATGCCACACTGAGCTGTCTGTAGGATTTGAAGATGCATATAATGGTTTTAACAGCTTGCCTGTTTATTGCATTCTACTGCAATATTTCAATTGTTCATTCAAAATTTGTATAAATTAGTCTTTTCGTTGTGTGGAGAATATGTGAAAGTTCGGTATCCTTGAAGATAGTTGTCGAAACTGTGACCGAAAGCTTGTGAATTAAATAAAAATGGAAGAACAATATATTTGTCGTACTTGTTTATATATGTATATATACCACATTTGCCAGTGTATAAGACGATCATAGACTTTTTCAGTAAATTTGGTTTATTTCTTTGAGGTTCGGTGTATATGACGACGTCTATTGTCAAGCTTTTGTAAACAAAGTCTTAGAAGTTATTTTTTAAAACTGCGCTAACTTGCGCTCTGGAGTAATTAATACAACCACAAGTGTGTTTTTTTTTATGCGTTCGATGATTTTTTTGTTTTCCTTCGTGAAAAATAGTACTGATTTTTATCATTAAATATTAATTTGAAAGTCAGTTCATAAATGTTTGAACATATCAAAATAAAATGGTTTTCAACTAATAAGGTGTTTAATGCTATCGCAGTTAGGCCTAGCCTTAACATAATAAATATGGTTTGTTCTTGTTGTATCAAATAAAGCGTGTCCTTTGATTTAACCATCCAGTGAAAGAGAGTTTTTCTGGGTCCAATTTTAAACATTTAAGAATACATTGATAATATATGAAGTTATCAACATTCGAAGCAATGTTTCAAACACACACACACAGACATACACACATGAGATAATTTTCCTGAACTAAAGTCAGAGAACACATTGTTATGTAAAAACGAACCAACTAAATGCTGCTTTTTCCAATACAAAAAGTAAACAATGAAAATGTCTCGAACAGGTAAAATATACTGTGGACATAAACAAAAATTTGAATGGCAGTTACAAACAAATTAAAACAAAACCAGGCTATAAGCGCTATCATATCAGTTTTAAAAAAATAATTTCGATAACCATGTTACCTATGTTTGCAGAAATAATCTTAGTTGTGAAATGAGTCATTTTTAAAGAAAGTATATCTTGTCATTGAGTTATTGCTGAAAATATTGATCATAGTAATAAAAATCCCTGAGAGTGCTCTGTAAATTGATGGAAAAATATGAAATTACGCAGATTAGCATATTCAATAATTTGCTTTGATTTATACAAGGGCTTGGCCAGTTTATTGTATAGGGCCGCTTGTTTTTTTTGGGGGGGGGGATAAAATGCTATATTTAACATAGCGTATACTCAACAAATTGTCTGAAGACTTCTTGCTAGATTGTCACCCATTTTCATCGCAAAGATGCTTACCCGGATGGAGATCAAATGATTGTGCTGCCTAAGAAAATGTCTAAGATCACTATCATGATTTTCAAATCAATTTTAGAGTAAAAAAGCGAGTTTTTTTAATGCATGAATGTTTTGGGCGAACTCTCGTTCATCATCAATTGAACAATGATAGGTGAACATGATCAACAACAACTTAGATTACTCCCTTGTTAGTATTAACCTTTTTAAAGGAAACGAAGTATTGAACCCTCAGTCCTTGTTACGATAATATTATTTTGATACCATTAAACCACCTTAATCACCTTTCACTGTTTAAACAATACCATTAGAGTCAAGTGCCTCATTTAAATTTGCCCAAATTTTTATTCTTAATAACGTAAGAATTGTAAAGGATGAAAAACGATTCAGTTGATAACACTAAGTTGTGCTTTCATAAGATAAGAGATTTTAGTTATGTTCCTTCATATCATACGGTTGGAAATAGTCGAATTCTTGCAAATTATAGAGACATCGGCCAGTTAGGACAGAGTCTGACTTCTGTCGCATTTTACAAACTTATACAATTGTTGGTAATCAAAGACTGACGGCCACAGCTTTTTATTTGAAATTAGTGTTTTTATTGCTTCTGTTGATTAACTATGAAGACATATGTCTTTAAACAGCCGGCCAAAAGAACGTTCGTCAATAACGTCTTTAACAAGTGTCTTTAATCATTGTGTCGAGGTATTATACTTTGGAATTGTTTTACACGCTCTTTCCAAGTTACCCCATCAAAGCTGATTTGATCCTTAGAGAATTTTAAATGACCAAACAATTTAACACGCTCAATCAAATAGCCTAAGACAAAAGCCAGCCCCAAAACTCAGGAGCCAGGTGTGCCTAATCTAACTTCACTACTGTTTGTACACTAGTGCCTCGATTATTCACGTTCTTTTTTCCCTAAAATTTCTCAAAATAATTGTACCATTACAATTCTAGACAAAAATTTACATATTTTGGAGAAATTGTCACTCAGAAATTAATTTTGGTTGCAAAAATTCAGGCGTTGCATTATATCAGGGGTTTTCACGTGCAGGATCTGGCGTGCGTTCAAATCGTAAGTCGGCCAGTTCAAGCCTAGTTTTACCTCTTTTATTATTAGCTGTTAAGACAGGAATACAAAATATTTGTAGCTTGGTTAATTTTGTTTGATTAGTGATTAAAAACATAGTATACAAAAACACATAAAATAAACATTAAGATTTCTTAAAGATTTCACTCAACTTCAGTTGTTGTCCGCTGAAATAATCAAGGCACCAGTGTATATTTATTTACTTTCATTGCAGTGAGTGCATGCTAACGATGACATGATATCAACAGCCACTTGGTAGTATTGCCTGAACTAACTGCCTTTGGTCCCGTAGGTGTCTAAACACGCTTACTGCTTGGTTGAATTGAGAGAAAGAAGAAAAACAAAATGGCGCAAAATTAGTAAAGTGTTGTGCAACCGCAGCGCATCATTCCTGAAAAAAATATATAAAGTGCTGAATCCGCTATTAATATCCTAGCAACAAAAAAGTTTGAGTTAGGACTCGAATAACGTGAAAAGAACTGTTCTAGATTCGAATTCTGCTTAGCACAGCCCTACACACGAATAAAATGGGAGAAAATACTAGGCGCCACGATGAAATTTTTAGTCGCTATGGCTATATGGCTCCCGGGATTTGTCGAGGCCTGCCATAGGAGGGAAGGATGAAATATATGATAAAAGAAATATGAAGTTACAAATGTGGGTCATAACTTATCAGCATACTGTTAGAAAGAAAGTAAGCACTATAGCTTTTATTTTCCATTAATAATATAAAGACAAATGAGTAAAACTGCGTATAAATTATGTCTGAGCCAACCCTCAGAAATACCCCTGAAAACTTTTGAAGCTCTAAAAGATTGGATAAAGACAATTTGGTATAAAATTAATATTTAGATGCTACTACAATACAATTTAACTTTAGAATATATTCGACTTGTGTGTGTGTGTGTATTTCTTATAGCAAAGCTACATCGGGCTATTTGCTTTGTACACCAAGGGGAAACGAACCCCTTATTTTAGCGTTGTAAATCCGTAGACTTGCTGTTAAATATATTCTATGAAATCCGTTCTCAGTTACCATGCCGACACACGCAAGTTCGTGGCACCCATTGTCACAAAAAATGTCTTCTTTTTCATTGTTTGTCCTCAGGGCCGTTAAAGGTTCTACACATAATAAAGATCTTATGCTTGAACTGGATTATATAAAACATATAGCTATTGATAGATGTTTTGAACCTTTATATTATAGATAAAATTTATAAAACACACTGTATTAAATTACAAATTTCAGAATGTACGAGACTACAGATAATAAGTAAGGGTAAAAAATAAAGAATATGTTTGCCATATGTTCCGTCACTCTCAACAAAAATAGGTAAGGTGTTGATGAAAAATACAGGTTGTCTATTTGATCTTACTCCTAAATTAAAACTACTGAATATCATTAATGATATTAAAGACAAAACTGAATTTAAGGATAAATGTGGAGTATATAAAATCACTTGCAGCTGTGGCTTGAATTATATCGGACAAACAAGCAGAAATTTTCAATTTAGAATTAATGAACACAAAAACGCCGTCGAAAAGTTAAAAACTAGTGATTCGGCCTTGGTGGAACATGTGGCCAACACTTTGCATAACATTGAATGGGATAAGGTTCAAATGCTTAAAGAAGTGAAATAAAAATGAATTAAGCATAAGAGAATATCTAGAAATTATTAAACGTAAAATGATTTTGAATAGAGATGTAGGCCCTGGTGTCACAGAAGTGAATTTTTGGAAATTCATTCTGTAGATGACACTGTATAATATTCAAATTATACACGTGCATTTGCTGGTATAGAAATAAATAAAATTAAATTTCCTGTGTTTCTTCTGCTCTTCTGAAGACGGTGGAATTTTTTACACCGAAACATGTAGAGTTTTTAATTATATATTTTACTTTTAACTTATACAATATATTATCATGCATTGTTAAACGTTGGATGTTTTTGCTTATTTTATGACTTGCCGTTGTCTCATCGTTTTAGTAATTTTATAAAGAAATATTTCGCATAATCCTTAGATGACACAGCCTTTAAACCAAGTGTCGGAACAGATGTTCAGAGGTCTTGTACTGTACAAGAGACCAGCACCTATCTGAAATCCCATACTTTTCGATATATTTATGATTTCCTCAAATTTAGCTGCATTTCATTCTAATATAGGAAGCTCGTGCCTTTCAGTGATTGAAAAGCGCGAGAGGGTCGGAATTTATTATACTTATATTCGAATGTCAGATAATATGAAAAAAGTGCTCAGTATAAAAATGTGATTCATCATGGAAGCTTCAACGGAATCATCAATCTGTTAGTTGGGATCTGATTGTGCACACTCACTAGAGTGTAGCTTCTATACGGTGTGTCGGTCTAAACAGTTTCTGTCATCTCGTGTGTCATGTGGATGTTGGTGACCTGAATGTAAAACTATCTGCTCGATTGTCAAAAGTCAGTTTATTTCAGTTTGATTGGTTCAACTTCTAAGAGCACTTTATTTCCTGGGATGGGGATTCTTCAACTTTAGTAACTAAAGCTAGAAGGCAAACCAACGCCGTGAAGGTAGCGTTAATTTGTCTTCATTGTTTGAAATGATCAGCAATAAATCTTAATGATCCTTTTGTTCATTAATTTCATTTGAACTATGTTAGATTATTTTGTTTCGGTTGGCCTTATTTTCATTTTTTTCTTTGCTTACAGTTTGCACCTTCGTGTTTCGTGTGAAATAGTGTTATTTTTGGGTGTGAATTATTCTTCATCTCTTTCCTTCACGACATATACAATGTATTATATGTGTTTCTATTTTCTGACAGAACATCACACACATATATATATATATATAGTATTAAAAGGAGTAAAACGTTAAATAATTATACAACATATAATTTAAACTAAAACAAGACAAGCTGACTCTTGTAGAGTGGTAGGCGTAAGAACAACCGAAACACCTAGTTACTTTTAGGGCTGACT
>NW_013665629.1:511711-513095 GCF_000517525.1 Limulus polyphemus
AGTATATATATATATATATATATATATATATTGCACAAGTGCCGTTTAATATTATTTAGACTATCAAATGTTTCAAACTGTGGCTATACATGTTTTAAGTTACTAAGCTCACAAAATACAAAAATATATGATTATACATGTAAAATAATCTCTCATAGACTAGTCTGAAATCTGAAAAAATGTGAGATTATAAGAAAGTTCAGGTATTTTTGAATAAAATTGAAAGATATTTTTTTCTAATGATATTCGTGGTACTGATTATATTTATACTTGTCCGCCAAGCTTAACCTTTGAATAGCAGAAAAACGAAATGGCTGCCAGAAAACAGGACTAAAGCCAATTTTGCATACTACTGTTATGATAAAAGTTTTCAAATACTGTTTTCTCCATCATTTTGGGGTACTAAATCCAAATGTTATGTATATTTAGTCTTAGGGCAAAGTTTTCACATTCGAATTGCACCCAAACAAAATGGCCACCGATAAAAGAAAGAGCAGCACTATTATTCCAACACAATTTGAAGCTAATTAATTTCATGATGTCAGAAAAACACGTAGGTTCAATAAGTCTTAATGCAAAATGATAAAAAACCTATAACCCGAGCGCTTTCGAAAGGTGGACCTTTCTTCTTCAGGGGCAAACTGGTAATCAAGCTAAGTAATTTGTTAGAACTACTTTATTATATCTCTGATGACCAAGTTTTAATAAAGATGAAGTTATACAGGCTCAGCTAGAACTTTTTATTTTTTTCAAGCTGAATGAAAGATAATGCCTTAAAATAATGTTGCAAAGGACATTTATTCATTTATATGTTTATGTTCAAATATGATTCTTAGTAATTTTTTTCTTTGCACACTCTTTTTTTTGTACATGACTTTACCTGACTGAAGTTCTTCCATAAAGAAAAATTACTTATTCATATAAATTCAATATTATGTATTATACTATACATACTTTGGTATAGAGCCTTGGTAAATACCAGAATACTGTGACACATATTTATCCCATTAAAGTATGGTAACTAGTCAAGATTATGCTATTATACTATACATAATTTGGGATAGAGCCATGGTAAATACCAGAATACTGTGACACACATTTATCCCATTAAAGTATGGTAACTAGTCAAAATTATGTATTCTACTATACATACTTTGGTATAGAGCCATGGTAAATACCAGAATACTGTGACACACATTTATCCCATTAAAGTATGGTAACTAGTCAAGATTATGTATTATACTATACATACTTTGGTATAGAGTCATGGTAAATACAAGAATACTGTGACACACATTTATCCCATAAGTCTTATGAAACAAAACAATCAGATTTATGTTGCACACCCTTCTACAGAGAAATGAAACAAACATGTGCCCATCCA
>NW_013665629.1:513116-521102 GCF_000517525.1 Limulus polyphemus
ATTTATCCGTTAAGTATGGTAACTAGTCAAATTATGTATTATACTATACATACTTTGGTATAGAGCCATGGTAAATACCAGAATACTGTAGACACACATTTATCCCATTAAAGTATGGTAACTAGTCAAGATTATGCATTATACTATACATACTTTGGATAGAGCCATGGTAAATACCAGAATACTGTGACACACATTTATCCCATTAAAGTATGGTAACTAGTCAAAATTATGTATTATACTATACATACTTTGGTATAGAGCCATGGTAAATACCAGAATACCGTGACACACATTTATCCCATTAAAGTATGGTAACTAGTCAAGATTATGTATTATACTATACATACTTTGGTATAGAGCCTTGGTAAATACAAGAATACTGTGACACACATTTATCCCATTAAAGTATGGTAACTAGTCTACTGCAGTGAGTAAATCAATTATTAAAGTATGGTAACTAGTCAAGATTATGTATTATACTATACATACTTTGGTATAGAGCCTTGGTAAATACCAGAATACTGTGACACACATTTATCCCATAAGTCTTATGAAACAAAACAATCAGATTTATGTTGCACACCCTTGTACAGAGAAATGAAACAAACACGTGCCCATCCAGCATTATAGAAGGTTGAAAGTTAGCAACAAAGCATTAAAATAAATGGCAAAGATATTTCTATTTAGTGTATCATAATTTTTTTAACCTATATTACGAACACGTGTAAACAGCCTTTCTCGTAAAAAAGAAAAATCCAAATGTTGTCTTCAATACTGCATTGCCAATAAATATTCTTAATCCTATGTCTAAAAAATAAAATCTTGGTGCACTTGTTAAACAGAGGCAACAAAACGGTGAGATCATTTAAGGTATTTAACAGATGTTGAGTCGTTACTTCAGTTTTCAAGCAACGTCAAGTACGCTGTTTTTTAATCATTGTTGATTGTGTATTTGATGGCCTTGCATTTGTAAGCTGCTGTGCTCAGTCGAAAAGACTTCCCACACTTGCAACGTGTACTCATGCATCTTTATGTTAAAGTTGTAAGTTGTAATACCCTTTTGTATTATATGCCATTATCGAAAAGACTTTTCACTAAATTTCAAGGGTAACCAGGCCAGCTGGGCTACATCGTGTAAATTATTAGTTGAAACATTTTATATAATAGCTTTTTGTTTTTTTTCAAGACATCTTGTATAATGTTGTATAATATCTACGGTGGCGAAGTATGATACATTAATAGGTAATTGGTGTAATATTTGATCACAATAAGACTGATAAAGGTGAAAGGTCTTTTGGGCAAGTAGGGAGCAACATGGAAATACATATAGGGTAATATGGAAAGATGTTATTGTTAGAAAAAAAAATACTGATCAATAGATCATGTTTCAACAACCTAAGCGTAAGAAACGACTTCTGCTGTTAAACTAATGGAAACTTATTATTTGCATTTGTATTATTTGACAGCTGAAATATTCAATTTTTGGGTTAGTCTAAATTTATTGCTTAATTTGTTAAGTATCATTTACTTTGATTAAATATGTTAATGTCCATAGGAATTATTGGATTAAAGAAATTTATTTTATTAATAATACATATGAACATTATTGCATAAGAATGAGACATATTTTACGATATGTATTGTTTCATTTTCAGTGGTATTAATACTTAATACAAAGGGTAATGTAAAACGTTTTACTGTGGTAAAAATGCCATATTTTATGTTATTGAACTGATATTCTAACTACGTTGTTCCTTTAAATTTTAGAGTACACCTGAAATTGTTCGGTAAACATAGTCAGATCAATAGGCTAGAATCTATGGGAACAGCAAGCAGCCTCACGCATTGTCCACGAGCCAAGTCAATAAGCAAGAAGTAGCCAATAGATGGGATTGGAATACATGCTTACTATGAGCTTATCACTTAATAGAGGATATTCGAAGAAGTGATTGGTTGTTTATAACTAAGCACAAAGCTACACAATGGACTATCTGTGCTCTGCCCACCACGGGTATCGAAACCCGGTTTCTATCTTTGTAAGTGCGTGGACATACCTCTGTGACACTGGGGGGGGGGGGCTCAAGGAAGTGGTACAGACAGATGTTGGTTGTAGTATTGAAACGGTTTTGTGAAAATATATGTCGTTTGAGTTTATTTATTTGATACCACAAATCCAGCTAGTTTTCACTTGTTAATAGTTTTCAGTATTAAACGGCCAGGTGGTTAGGGCGCTTGACTCGCAATCTGAGGGTCGCGGGTTCGAATATCCGTCCCACCAAACATACTCGTTCTTTCAGCCATGGGGGCGTTATAATGTTATAATCCCAATATTCGTTGGTGAAAGAGTAGCCCAAGATTTGGCGGTGGGTGGTGAAGACTAACTGCCTTCCCTTTAGTCTTTCACTGCTACATTAGGGACGGCTAGCGCAGATAACCCTCGTGTAGCTTTGCGCGAAATTGAAAAGAAACAATATTAAACAATACCATTCATACAATTTTACGAAAGAATCTATAAAATCTGAAATAAATTAAAAAATAAATCAAGACCAAAAGTTGTAGAATTCTTCATTTGAAATAGCTGAACTCATACTCATGATTTATATAATAAAAATGTTTTATATTAGATAAAACACATCCTATTGAAAACTATTTCGCTATATTCTGCTCAACGTATTGGTCTCTAGACATCCTTGGGATTAATATTTACATCCAGAGATGCAGGTGCACCAGTTTTCCACAAAGATTTGCAGTTATCTTTAAATATTTGTATTTGTGGGGTATTTCGGAATGCAGGATACAAACAAAACACTGGTTAAAGTGACAAGCTATGTATCAGAATTGTGAATTTGACAAGCGAAAAGAAAGCAATGGCATTTTAGTAAGCAAAATAAAAAAGACAACATTTGAAAAACTACATCAAAAATACATTTTATTTAGAACAAAACAAATTAAAAGTAAACAGTGAAAGGGTACCCAAATAAACACTGAATGTAAAAGTTTGATTTTATTAAAGGCAGAAAAAAACTGAGTGTGAAATAAAACTCAAAAAAACAAACAAAAAAACGAATTTTAAGAAAAATAACCCAATGATTCATATAGCTTTCTATCTTTTAACCATTCACGTATAGATTCTTAGAGTTCAGTTGTTCTTTCAGCCTATGAAACAATCATAATGTAGCCTCATATCGAAATGTTATTAGTTATCAAAAGTTAATGTAGTTACTTGAGGAGCTCATTTCAAAATTAATTATTATCCTACTGTTCCAATAGGATTGATGCTATGGTAACAGTGGATGATTTTTGTGTGTACATACAGTTAACGTAACTACACATAACCCGATAGTGATATATTTGAACTACTTGCAAAACAAGGGGTGTTCTACATAACCGTAGCCGTTACTGTGCAAGATTTATTATTGGAATATATAGTGTCTCCTAGCATATACGTATATTAAACGTTGAAAGGTTTAATTTTATCATAGGTCACAAAAATTAACATGCAGAAATAAAACATGCTGATTACAGTGACTTATTATATTATTTTCTTATTCATCAGCATTATCTGCTGTACGCTTGTCATTAGGATAATTATAGGCTTATGTGAAATATGTAAATCAACTGCTTGTTAAATTAGTTAAACCAACCCTACAAGGATTTAAATATTTGATGTAGTTTAACATAGGTTTCGACGAAAAGGCTTATTTACGATATTTTTATATCTCTCTGATCAAGAAGAAAACATATTGATAAACCCTGTTTAATTCATGTAGGGTTTTTTCATACCATTACACACTCATTATCAGCAGTACAGGTTAGGCGTAATTCAAGCCATTCTGTGACGTATTTGATCTTCCTGTTAATTACTATAATTTTGTTTACACTAATTTGTACAGAGACGTGAGATATAATTTAATGTTTTTATACACTTGATGTGTTTTTATTTTGTAGGCATCATTTCATTGAACTATATCTGCCACATAATTTAAATATAAAGCACAATGAAGGCATGCGTTGTTAAATTAAGGCCTGTTATATTAATATCTCAGAAAATGTCACCACAGTACCAGAGACAGACAAGATTGGAAACCTAGGTCATAAATGTGATGAAACCTACTTAAAACACCAACGAAAGTTCTTACTACCTAAAAGATAAACTGCAAACGTAAGTGCCAATGTGTTCAAATCTGTTAAAACTCAAAACAAAATAAGAACCTCAATACGTAAAACAGACAGTTCTTCTGCAAAAAATTTAAATAAAGTTAATAAAACGAGACCTCAACATTTGTTACTTGCACAATGATTTATTTGTAAAGGTTAAAAAATATAAGTTAAAAGAAATTTTAAAAACTTTACATGTTTCGGTGGAAAAAATTCCACCATATTCAGGAGAATAAATCACGAAGTACACACGAAGTTTCACATAAACCTAATGTACGTGTATAATTAGCATGTTTTTACAATGGCGCCATTTGCAACAATGATTTCCAAAAGTTTACTTCCGTGGCTCCTGGGCCTAAGTCTATATTTATATTCATTTTGTTTTTAACAATTTCTAAGGATTCTCTGATGTTTAGTTCATCTTTTTTCCGTTACCTGTTTAAGTATTTTTACATTATCCCAATCAATAACATGTGTAGAATTCGCCACATGTTCTGCCAAAGCCGATTCACTCGTTTTTAATTTATCTACCGCATTTTTATGTTAATTAACTTTAAATTTTAAGTTCCTACTTTTCTGTCCAATATAACTTAAACCACAAGTACATGAAATTTCATATATATCAAATTTATCCCTTAATTCAATTTTATCTTTCAAACCATTAATTACATGACTTAGTTTTAATTTAGAAGTAAATGCTACTTGGCATTTTATGTTTTGCCTAAACACATTACCTGTTTTTATTGACTATGGTGAAACATGGGGCAAACATATTCTTTCTCTACTTTACATTTTTGTTATCTGGAACTTAGTACATCCATTGTACTAGTAAAAAACGTTGCTGTCTCGTTTTATTAACTTAATTAAAATAAGAACCTTTTTAAACGGACTTAAACCCTGTAATACAGCCGTTCATTAACACCTTGTACTTCAGGCGTAAAAAAGAAATCGTTAAATAACTAATAATAATAATAATAATAACAACAACAACAAGTACGAGCAATTTACGACCTACAAAAATTATTATTTAGTAAGTAATTCACTTCAATATGTTAAGTAATACGAAATTCAATCAAATAACAGATTCTTTCAGGTTATAATCATACATGGAGCACGAGCGTTTTTAATAACGTTCAGTTATAGGTTGAGCAAATCGTCATACAAACAAGAGACATACACTGTGAATACATTTCTAACAAATAATGATCCAAAGATATTTTATTCGTGCATTTTCTTTTATATAAAAATAATCCAAAGAAACGATGATTGCTGTCTTTGTTAGCAGTTCAAACATTTTGATTATTTACCTTTATTTTTGGTTACTTGTTTTAGGTTTGGCAGTGGTTCTTTTTGGCGTCCATATAGACAGAGCCAACTTATAAGTTAATCATATCTGTTTGCTCTTCATCAAACAAGACGGCATAATTCAATCATTGTATTAGAAGCCATGTTCACCTCAACTGCTTGTTAAGACTACTGATGAACTAGCAAGGCAACTGCAATAACTATATATATATATATATATATCCTAGTAACACAGTTGCATGAAAAAAATCCTGAAAATATTACATTTTACTGCAGAATTACATGTAATGAACCCAGCATCGTATTCACACCTAAAGTTATGAGACTCATAACATGGATTAATAAATAACAAGAAAATAATGAAAAACATGGTTTTTGACGTTAACAAGCTATTGGTGGCCATATCATACCTGTTTTCTATTAATGTGGAGAACCCCTGCTATTGTTTTTTTCCGTCAATACATCAGATATATGTTAAAATGTTAACCACAAGCTTTCAGAATCTTCCATGACCTCATCATCATGTAAGAGGCTAGGCTTAGTAATTCGAAAACAATCGGTATGCATTGTGGTTTGGTGATTTTTTTTTACTCCTTCTTCTTTGTTATATCGGGATAATTTATTATACGTATTAACTCCTTAGAGATTTCCTTTCGAGTCAATTAAGCCTAGCTTCCCACATGATGTTGAGCTCTCGAAATAGGTTATGAAAATTTGAGGTACAAATGTTGAAAACAACTTATTGCGTTGTAAAAAAAAAGAATCTGTTAAAGCTGTGTCATTAATATAATTAAAACTATTTACGTACAAAAGTGGCATTGGAGAAATAAATCTATAATTCTAAGAATCATATATGCATTAGGATGTTTTATACGCGATATTGCTACAAAACTAGAGTAGAGAAACCGGTTCTAAAGAGTTGATACAACTTATAACCTATTCCCATATAACAATGATGTTCTAGTAATGAAAATATCCAATATAATTAACAAAATTTGGCGTAAAATTGGGAAGCAACAACAAAGTTGTAAAACATCTATTACTTCAAATAATGACTGTTTTATATTAGCAACTTTATTGTAGAAATCAAATGAGGGCGAGGAACGTGAAAGAATACACCAATAGATTTAGAAAGTATACTTTTGTACATGATATAGTGTATTAAAAGTTTCAACTTAATTGCCTAAACCTTAAGCAATACCAAGCTAGAAAGTCAAATAAATTGACGAAATACCTTAAGTAAAGATACGTTAATCTGGTTTAAGTAAGGTAGGCAAAAGATATGGACCAAATATTATATCATAAATTGATAACAAAATTTTATTATTCTTAAGTATGTACTGAAGCGCTTGTTGTTATACCGATGTTCCAGTAGAAACGTCTAATATGAAATTACAAAAATACTAGCTCCAAAATACTGGATCTCGGTGCACGAGCAAACATATTTTTATGAGCAAGGAATTTAGTCATTCCATATAGACATTACTTTTTGATTTTTACATAACACAAGTTAACGACTAAAACATTTATAATTTAGTGCAGAAAGTTTTCATTTTCAGAAGGAAATGTGAGTTGTTATTTTTCCGGAAAAAATCGTACATTTCAAGTAACATTATCTACCACTTCTTAGGATTTATAGGTATTGTTCGTCTGATTCATCTATCTTTTCTGTTCCGAGTGCCAAAACCAATCCACTATGATTCATAAGGTTGAATAAACAGATAGATGTCCTGTCATGGTGTATTGTTAGTATGCGTGGTAAGATTTAAACTAGTAACATTCGTTTCCTAAGATCGATTGGGTAACAAAGCATATCGGCTTAAATTCAACCATCGCTCTACATGACCTTAATGGAATACATAATTCATGTATATATATTCATATTCTATCATTTTGATATGTAATACATCACTGTATTACTTAAAAGTGGTAGAATTCCAAATTTCAATAGCAACGAAGGCTACTTTCTGTAAAAAAAAGGCCTAACCATACATTCTTCAAGGATGTCTTTATACGTTTCCATAGTATTCATTTATGTTAATATTTGAATGTCTACTGCAGAAAGCTCGTGAGGCAGAATCTATGAAAGAAAGGTAAATTTATATATTTTATTTCTATTTCGGGTTTGTAAAATAGAGAAGTTTGAACTTTTCGTGAATTACTGACTATTGCTATTAAAGTATCGCTTTTGTTTTTCTGGTTTATTGAGTTGTAATATATAACTAGTTTCATCAATTAATTTTTGAAGTAATTTTTATATTCCGATCTATATAGTTAACTTATTTTATATTATAATTTCTATAACTAAGTCTTTCGGAGATATTTTTTTATCTCAAACATTCTGATATCTTCATTATAGCTCCTATGTGATCATTCAGTTTCAAGACAAATGTTTGAATGATTAATCTTCAAATATCATTAAAGTTTTTCTTCATAATGCAGAAAATAAAATAAAATAAACAAAAAAGATCATGGTATCTGAACTGATGATAATGTTAGTATTGTTTGTTTGTTTGTTTG
>NW_013665629.1:521679-529483 GCF_000517525.1 Limulus polyphemus
ATTAGTCTTACATCAGTTGTGGGAAAAGTTTTTTAAAGTCTGATATAAGATGTTTTGCAATATCATTTAACAAAGTTTAGAATTTTATTGGATAGTAAACATGGTTTCACCAAGGAAAAATCTTTTGATATTCTTTAAAAAGGTTACTGCTTATGTAGATGAGGGTAAGAGTGTAAATTTGGTGTGTCTGGATTTTCATAAGCCTTTTGACAAGGTATCACATAAAAGGCTTGTAAAAAATTATCTCTTTAGATGTGGGGGACAAGTTAGCAAATTGAATAGAAAAGTGGCTGGATGGAAGAAAGTAGAGGGTTATTACAAATGGAGTTCAGTCAAAGTGGATTAATATCACAAGAGGGGGTGCCATAGCGCTCAATCTTAGGACCATCACTCTTTTTGATTTACATCATAGATGTAGGAATGGTCAATATATTATTCAAATTTGCAGATGATATTAAGATCTTGGGTGATATAGCTGTAAAGAGGATGTTGCTGAGTTACAAAATGATTTAGATCATTTAGTGATATAGGAAAATAAATGGCAGATAGGTTTTAATTATAATATATGCAAGATAATGCATATAGGTTATCATAATTTGAATTATAACTATATTTGTTGTGGGAATAACCTTAACAGTGTCACGAAAGAAAGAGATCTTGGTGTAATAGTCGATCAGTCTATAAAGCCATCCAAGCAATGTGCTGTTGCTAGGGCAATAAGGATTTTAGGTTGTATCTACAGAAATATTGAATACAAGTCTAAAAGGGTTATAATTTCATTGTATAGGTCACTGGTTAGGCCATATTTGGAATACTGTGTTCAGTCTTGGGCTCCTTACGTTAGGAAAGACATTGAGTAGTTGTAAAGGGTTCAGAGAAGGGTTACTAGAATGATGTCTGGGATGGAGGGGTTGTCATACAAGGAGGAGTTAAAATTTCTCAAATTGTTTGCAATTGAAAAAAAGAAGAGTTATGGGGGATCTGATTGAGGTGTTTAAGATTGTAAATGGAATTGATATTGTTGATGCATCATCTTTTTTTCGTATTTAACAATGAGAATAATAGGACTAGGGACACAAATATAAATTTTATCAGGGTAGGAGTCATGTTGAGCTAAGAATGTTTTATTGTTCTAACAGGGTGATTGGCCTTTGAAATGGGTTGCATTCGGATGTAGTGGAGGCAGTTGTGAGTTTAGGAAAAAGCTTGACAAATATATGAATGATAAAGGCTGGTTTTAAAATTAAAAAAAGTATTTGTTAATAGTTTTAGTTTAGTTTAGAGGAAGGGACAGGAGAGATGGACCAATATGTCCCATATTGTCCCAAAACGTTATATTATGATGTTACAGAATATGGGTCCGTTTATTTTCTAAACTCAACTAAAGGTTAATGATAAATGTACACATATTCCATGATAGATGGCCCCAAAAAGCCCATTATATGCCAATAGACGTCTTAATGAAAGTACTTTGAGAAAATTTATAAGTCTAAAAGTACCATATTTTCATGTTTTCCCTGTTTAAGAATGTAAAACATAAACGATTATTTTTCAAAAATATCTTATAATTTTTTTGTTAGCGCCACTTTGAATAGATAGTAGTAAGAAAGCAGAAGTAACTGATTGTGTAAAATCAGCAGGAAATGTGAAACCATGAAACAGTTACTAAGACTTACAGAAAAAAAGTGAGTAAGACTATGAAATTATAGGATAAATAAATTACATTTCTATTATAATAATAAGTGAAAGTATAATTAAAATAATTTTAATGCACTTAATTTATACATGGAGAATACTAAATGTTTCTACATTTGGAAAGTATGTGTATTTAATTTAGATTTCCTATGTTTAGTTGAAAAGCGCTAAACGGTATTTGTATATGTTTTGTTGTAGACTCTGAGTAAAACTACTGCCTGAGGAGTGACCATTGAAGTCACGAAACCAGTAGAAGAAAGTAATAAAATTTAAAAAAAGAGTATGATATTTTAGTGTTTTATATACAGGCCACACACTGACGTATTATCAATCCCTTGTAAAAGAAAACAATGGGTTATGAAACTGTGGCCAGAGTCTAGACAAGACATTTTCCTCAATTTGATTCTTATGGACTCTTTGATTCTTAAAAGAACTAGGCGAGTTAGGATAGATAGTATAGTTAGTGTAATGCTTAGCTTTTACGTGATACAAGACAAGTGAAATGGCAAACAAATCAACAGTGAACCCAGAATCTGTAGAGGAGATCTTGTGAGCAACCACTGAGCTACAGGAAACCACAACAGAACCCACAGATTCACCAGGTTTCGAACCGTCTGGGAAAATTAAAACAGAAGAATAGTTCAAAAAGATGTTCAGCAAAGAGAAGATGGTACATCCAATCAAGAATAACTAACTTCTTCAGATGACTCAAGTAAACGTAACAAGTGATGGCGGGATCGGCAAGTCAATGTCAGACCCAGTTCAATCAATGTACGTGAATACAAAGATGCATGTACGAATAGAAGACCATCTATTTGCAAAAAGCACAGCCAACCAAGGCATGAAGATACAACGACAGGTAGGATACTGTGGTAAAGATTGGAGCTTTGCAGCTTACTGTAAGGAAAGATAACGTAAAGGTTCATAGGACACAGAGTACAAACTCTGAACTACAGAAGTGTGGAAATCCCCATGCAGAGTTAAAGTCGCTGATGTAGTAAAGGGTCAAACAACTTTAAGGCAGAGTTCAGCTTCAATTGAATGAAGGTACCACAAATTTTCAACATGGAATGTCTATCTATCTCAAGAAATGAAAGAGAGGATTTTCAGTGCTATTTTACACTTGACATGAGGATTCTTAAAGTGAGGAATAACTGCCAGCTTATGGTCGAGGAGAAGTTCTAAGAATTATTGCACACTTAACACGAACTTCTTAAGATGTGAAATAAATTTTTCTCATCTACAATGGGAATTACGACACAACTCAGGCATAACTTTGGATCAGGGTGCTATTCCTGCTGGCGACAAAAATGCACACAAATGGTTTTAGATTATGTGAATGAGAAACCATTTGCTGCGGTTCAGTCCAGCAAGAGAGTGAGGGCAATAACGAAGATGCTATTCAATAAATTTCATATTCAATAGCCGACAGGCAATCTGAAAATCATCAACATAAAGGATGTTTGCAGCTTTAAAAAGTTGTTCATTGATAGCATTAATGTTGATACTGAAAAGTGGGCACTTTAAACACAGCCCTTAGGTAGTCCAAGTTCCTGTGAAAAGGATTGGAACAATGCTGAACTTGCATGGACTTAGAATGACCATCACTTAAAAAGTTTTGAATAAACATGAGCAAATGGCCATATTGCCCACAGGAAAAGAGATCTTGTGAGTGCTCCCTCTCAATGCAATGTTGTAAGCCATCTTAAAATAAAAACAAGATGCTCCATTTTGAGGTAGGTTTATCTGATTAATGCTCCAAGTTGAATCACGTGTTCCATGGTGAGGCACTGTCCATGGAAATCACACTGGATGGGGGAGAAGATGATTTGAGGAGAAGAAGTTTGATTCCAGGAACCAAACAACATGAACATTGAACATGCTCTCAAAAACATTACAAAGACAAATAGGCAAAAGCAATTGGTATCTAATTAGAAGGAATCTTTGGATCCTTCCCTGTCTTAAAAATGGAATGACAATATCCCTATACATGCTTCTTGTTCGTTTTCCTCCTACCATATATGATTGAAAACAACCAGAAGAGCACAAAAGCAGGAGAAAGACGAACAAGAAGGAGCAATTCTAAGTTACACCGGCATGAATGGTCGATTATAATCATAGAGACTATCAACTTGAAAAGAGAGTAATGATCTTTCAGGCCATAATGTGATGGCCAAGAAGGCAGGAGAAGAGGTGGAAGTGCTGGAATGGAGAGAAAAGCACTCCCCAAGAGTGTTGAAATTACCCTGTAAATAAGCAGCCTCTTGGTCTTTGGAATGCAGAAATGAAAGATGACGAGAAGTGAACTTTCACTAACCTCTCGAATCTTGTCTCAAATGATTTCAGAACTGGTAGTTGAAGAGATACTTAACTCAAGATTCCTTCTGATTTTGATGTCTAACCCATCAAACATGGACACTAGGTTGTTGCAAGGTCATGTATTTTTAAAGAATGGGATACCTGAGGAAGATATCCCAGGTTTTGTTTCGAGTGTTCTGTACCCATTAGGATTCAATGGTTCACGATGGATGAGAATACAGTAGCAAATGTGTTGAGGTTTTAGGTATCATAGGAACAGCTGCCCAGACAATAAATAAAATCACTGCCCTTATGCAGTCATTAATAGTGGGGAGATTAATTACATCAAAATCGAGTTCCAAGAGAATGGTGAAGGAAAGTCAGTTAGACTGCTTTAGCTTACATCTTGGTACATCCCTCGATAAAAGGAATAATAAGTGAATGATAAACAAAATCGTAACCAAATAAGAACAGAATTTGCTATCTCACACTTCTTCCTCCTTAGAAAAACGAAGTGTTGAAATTAATCACTTCATATAAAATATCCTAATTTTCAACCTTATTTTTATTCTCTCTTTATACTGACATCTTGAATCCGTTAGAGTTGAAGTACAGATATTATGCAAAGAAATAAAATAAAAAAATACAATTCATGTTTTTGAATCCTCTGTTGGCTCTTCTCTACCTTCCGGCTCTGGTTCGGTTTACCGAAAGTTTAACAATCTGAAGATCAACTAACTACGATAATAAACTCTGTGATGTGGCCATAATCTCATTTGAAGAGGAGACAGAGGTAAGTCATCAGCAGGATTTGTTGAAGGACGAGAAGTGGACACATTAGCAGAAGACCTTTGTCTTGTGGGGGGGGGATGAATTCCAGGGGAGGTAAACTTTAAGAACAGAACTTCAACACGGACAGGGGTGTTTAATTAGAATTAATTAGGAATTGGTGTATTTACCTATAGTATATTGATAACATTTTGTTATTTGAAACTAAAACGACAGATAAATATTTATGTGATCTCTGTTTAGGGTATTTCATTTTATATATATAAAGTTTTTAAATAAAAGCAATAAAAGAGCATCATTTCTGTGGTTTATTTACAATCAAAATGCAAGTTATTAGCTTAAGTATTCACGTTACATGATGTCACTTTGTCTTTCAGGTGATTTTAGACACCAATCATAAAACCAGCTCATTGCTGTAAGGAACAGAAGAACTGGATTTTAGTATTACACCTCGTTATCTATTTTACATTTGTTCCTATTGGGTTTAGATACAACCTTATTATCTACAATTACTCATCATGAATACTCTGCCCAAACAATCTATCAAAGAATTTACAAACGCTTAAAACAAAAATAATTTCATGCATACAGCATAAATGTTTTGAGAAAGGTTTTAAATGTTAAATGGAATATTTTTCACTTCTTTTGGAACCTTGTGAAAACGATTTATTAATGAGAAGTAATATTAGTGAAAAATGCAATTCTATATTCTTTCTGAAAATTATGTCTTTTAGATTATTTTGTGGTTGTTTATTTATTTAGGGTTACTTCGTTTGAGCATTAATACTCTCTTGAGCGTTTTCTTGTTAACTACTTTCATGTGCCTGTTCTAGGTTATAATTAAAGTGTATTCAAAAAGGGGAGTATGAGATAAGTTTTAAATAAATACTTCCTTTACATTACAGTAGAAATTTTCTGCTCTTTATTATTAATGGAAGGAAGTATATGGAAACGTAAAGTTGTGAAATATGACTAACAATTTAATGTAATTAGTTTCGATAATAACATAAATGGAAGGAAATTATGGCCGCAAGGAACAATCTCAATTTGGATTGAATGAGATTAAAATTCTATTGACGATTAAACTAGGATTGTCTAATTAACAATAGATAGATTTACGTAGATATGACAAATATAGTAGGGTTGGAATACTATTATTGTACACTCTTCTGATTCTTTATGATTCCTATTGAACTAATATAGAATGTAGTGTTAAAAATATAATAGGCCTAATAATAATGTCTTACAACAATTATAATTAATTATAGTAATGCTTCACTGGCTTCACACCATAACAATTGTTGTTGTAACAAATGGCTTATATAAATAGTGTTCCGACAAGAGCTGCGTTTGTTGTATCTCAGCCGGCCTGAAGAACACTGGATAGAGCAAAACGTATTGTCGGCAATGGATATAATGAATATAATGTGTTTAGAGTATTATTATTATACACTCTTCATGAAAATCTCTAAGGGATTAGATATAGAACGTAGTGTTTATAAATATAATAGGCTTAATACTAATTTCTCATGACAAGTATAATCAATTACATGTAGTTTTTTTATTGTAGTTAAACATAACTACATAAGGGGTTGACCTGTGCTGTGACTACCACGGATATAGAAATCTGGTTATAAGTCTTCAGACTAACTGCTGAGCTACTGGAGGAAAAAGTTGCAGGGATACAAAAAAATGTTTCTCTCATATAAACTTAGCACACACTGATTATTGTGGATTATGATTTCGCACCAAACATAGTTGACTCTATTTCTGCACCCAAAGCTAGAATTTATATCCGAGTCTAGCATATCTTCCTCAAGGTTGAGTGTGTTCCAGAAACCAGAGGTTTAAATTCAACGTGTGTTGAAAAATAGAATTTGTACCATAAGTTTCAATGTAAAACTACGACTACAACATATACCTGTGAGTAGGTTGTGTAACCTAAAACTCAAATGTGTACCTGATGCATGCTGTCTGTTTGCTATTGGATACATACGTATCTAATACTAAAATGTATACTTAATTCGAGAATGCACACCTGAGATTAAAAAGTATATCACAGACTAAATTGTATGTCTCAGACTAGAATGTATACCAAAAGAAGAAAAAGGGCGGAATGTGTACCTGAGATTTGGAAGTATTAATTATTGTCGTGGTAAAATACATCATTTTTATAAATATTTGTTCATAAACGCAAGAAGTCTGTAATACTGATTTTGGTGAGAGCATTAATTTAGGATTATTAAATATTTTTGAGTAATTAGTATAGTGTATAGTCATATATAGAATACCTCCACATCGCTATTTGAACAGCTGCTCATAGCTGTTATCTTTTAAATAAACTGTTAAAAATAGTTTTTAATCCCACGCAACAATAACTTTTTCAGATGCTCCAGCAATCAATCTAACAGAAGATTGGATGTCTTAATAGTGTATATTTAAGATACAGAGTGCTTTATTTATAATAATATTAAGCTACATTGTTTTTAAAGCACAATATTTCAAGATATGCTGCAAATGTGAAATATATTTGTAAGGATAATTTTTGTCCCCTATGGCTCAGTGGTAAGCTGGGTACATTAAAATATTTTATTTTATTGGTTATTGTTTCCGAAAAAATAAACCTCTTTAGTTATATCTTCTGGTTACACGCTGTTTTTCTTTTTTTTCGGGGCCCGGAATGGCGAGTTCGAATCCCCGTCACACCGAACATGCTTTCCCTTTCAGCCGTTGGAATGTTATAATATGACGGTCACTCCCACTATTCGTTTGCAAGAGAGTAGTCCCAGAATTGGCGGTGGGTGGTGATGACTAGCTGCCTTCTCTCTAGTCTTTCACTGCTAAATTAAGGACGGCTAGCGCAGATACCCCCTCGTGTAGCCTTGCGCGAAATTCAAATCAAACTAGACCAATCTTACTTTCGTTGATAACTCTCGGATAGTTTATGTTAAAATGATGGTCCTGTTAGCCATAGATCCTAGCACGGCATGGCCAGGTGGATAAGGCGCTCGACTCACAATCT
>NW_013665629.1:530164-541007 GCF_000517525.1 Limulus polyphemus
CGTTTGCAAGAGAGTAGTCCCAGAATTGGCGGTGGGTGGTGATGACTAGCTGCCTTCTCTCTAGTCTTTCACTGCTAAATTAAGGACGGCTAGCGCAGATAGCCCTCGTGTAGCTTTGCGCGAAATTCCAAAACAAACAAACCATAGATCCTAAACTCATGTCCTAATCCTGGAGTTTATTCCTGGGATTCATCGTTGTAAATGATGATTATTTTTGCGTTGTTCATCGCAGTAGTTTGTACACTCAATGCACTAAGAAAACCAAATGATATCCGGAATTAACCTTAGCTAATATCTTAAAATAATTTTGAATGAACTTGTACATGAAATTCTCTTTATACATAGATTTAAAAGTATGTTCCACGCATGTCTTTAGTTATTAGTAAATAAAACATTCTAGAAATTAAAATTTTTCGTACGAAACATATGCATCAAAGAGTTATTGAAAGTATAACTTATAATGTTAACTAAACAGTTTTTTTTATTAAACGTGTTTTGACAAAGTAGTTTTTGAAAAATGAATTTGTATTATCTCATCAAAATTACACGATAAAAATGTCCAATATTTTGAAAATACATTACAACGGTTCGACAAGGTTTTATCATCATCAGGTACCTGATGATCACAAAACCTTGTTGAAACGTTGTACATTTGCTGTTATGTTACACTTATATTAGTTTTTCTTCATTACCCATTCAAGCCGTTTTCAATCATTATTGTTTGTAGTATGGCCAATATAACCTGATAATACGAGCAAAACAACACGTATATTGACAGAGAGCATTAGAGGTTTCGAAGCAGCGAAGAACGTTACAGTTTGAAATGCGCTTCATAACTATTTGTATAGATAAGTTAAGTGTGGCCCGGTATGGCCAGGTGGTTAGGGCACTCAAAATCACTCACTTCTAGTCTCTCTAGTACTCAACTTAAATAGATGTCATAGAAAAAGATAAAAGCTTAAATTTGTACGCTTAACTTGTTTGTTTGTTTGTTTTTGAATTTCGCGCAAAGCTACACGAAGGCTATCTGCGCTAGCCGTCCCTAATTTAGCAGTGTAAGATTAGAGAGAAGGCAGCTAGTCATCACCACCCACCGCCAACTCTTGGGCTACTCTTTTACCAAGAAATAGTGGGATTGACCGTCATATTATAACGCCCCCACGGCTGAAAGGGCGAGCATGTATGGTGTGACGAGGATTCGAACCCGCGACCCACAGATTGCGAGTCGGACATACAGATTATTTTAACTTTTGATAATTTTTACTTCTGTTTTCACACCACAATTATGTTTTATTTATTTTGGGAGGTTCTGCACATTCCCGTAATTACATATAACGTCAATTCGATTGGCAAAAATTGTAGATGTTATCCAGTTCTCCATGCTAATACTTGTACGTATTTGTAGTTTTAAAAGCGCAGAGTATCAAGATATTAATCAAGTTGTAGAATCTAGATCAGAATGATATAAAAGTATCGAAAGTTAAATAAAGTATTGTGAACGATTTAGTTTGTGATAGACTTCACAGATGAATATATTTACTGTTATCATTATTATTAAACACTAAGATACCAAAAGAAAGCAAATCAATGACATTGTTGATGTTCTTCTGTGAAAATAATATTATCACGTGCACTGTTGAGATAATCTAGAAACTGAAACATGTATCGTAAGCTTTAAAAGTGTCAAAAATAACTCAACATATCTTCTGAATTTTAAAGGCTTGAAAAACACTGGACAGCTCTTTAACCATTGTTTTTAATCAGCATTTAAAGTTAGCTAGAGATGGAGAAAACCGTTAATCCAAAGATATATTGACAGGTATTGATTATCATTTATTTACGAACTCCGTTGCTCATGACGTTTTGTATTTCTAATAAATATTCGAACATATTATTTACTGTTTGAAAGGAGCTGTAATAAAATATGCCGTAACTATCCATGGTTAAATTTCCTTGTCATGTACATAAGTTAACTTGCGTAATTATATGGGGTATATGCCGTAACTATCCATGGTTAAATTTCCTTGTCATGTACATAAGTTAACTTGCGTAATTATATAGGGTATAAACGCTTTCTGTTGTGATAAACTGAAAGATGTAACGACATTACAAGAAACACAAGACAGGTTGAAAATAGAGCAAGGCGTCTAGACTTTGGAGTATTAAAAGAGTTGTGCATGTTCACGTGTTGTATGGGTAATATCAAACGGTTATTTACACGTATAAAGCTTCATGAAATAATATTGAGTTGTTTTCTGTGTGCTTATGCAAAGGGCTCCTCCCATCATTAGTATTAAATTAGTATTTAATCGTTAACAATCAACTGAAGAAAGTGTTTAGAAGCTAGAAATACTTCTGTGTAGCTGAAAGCGTCATATAGAATATAGAACAGATTTCTGAAACATGTTAGAACGAAACTGATGATAATAGGGCATGTGAACGTACACATAATTAATGATATATCGATTTTAGGATAGCATTCAGGGGTAATGTTTCAGATCGTATTAAACATCTGCCCCATTAAATTTGTTGGTGTAATGTAGTTTGTTACATATCAAGAATTAAGAACAAACAACTCTGTGGTTTATAAATATAACCATCATTTTAAACGTGACATTGCTGAAGCACATTAGAATTTGAATCGTCGACTAGCAGTGTGTTCTATTGATTATTTTTTCTCAGATTTGTTATTTATTATTACTTTTTTTTCACTTATACGACGTTTGAAAATTATAATTTATCATCATCATCTTCATCGGGATTCGGTTCATGTTTTGGACCAGGGAGGGTCAGGTATTTTAATTTTATTATCAGGATATATTGTTGTTGAACTTCGCTCTAAGACAACTCGTGAACACTCTAATCGAATAGTGTGGTTTAACCGCAATTCTTAAAATGCACCGAAAGCCCCAAAGTGCAGAGCGCGATTTTGATTTCGCGTTAACGGGGCCCCAAACAAACACGTTACCTCGGATCCACATTCTGCTAACGTGTGGGACGCGGTTGGCCTTCAAGATACGAAACTTATTTTTAGTTATTGAATGTAAAATACGCGAGGTGATGCCACAAAACAAAAGAACATACATGAGATGACAATAAAAAAATATTTTATACTATAACAATAGATTTTTACAAACTATTCATATTATCAGACTGGAAGTTTAATTACACCAGTTCTAGTTCTCAAAAAATTCCTAATTGTCAATTAAGTTTTATGTGCTCAACTTCTCTTTTCAGTCCTATTGTGTTGGTTAATTACACGTTACTACCTTAAAGGGGATTATGCTTTTCCAGCTTGAACAGCATACATGCTGCAAAACTAAATTTAAGGATGATTATAATGTTTTTGCTATGGCCAGGTAAAAAACACAGTTATAAAACAATGTTAACCACTCCCCTTAATTAATGTTTTATGCAAACCACACACCTGAAGATCAGTTATATGATCTGAAATGAAAATAACTGGTTATTTAGTCCATGTAAATGAGCATGTAGTAGAGGTGGTTTTGTACCTTTAAAATTAATGATGTTTAAGTTCCATAAGGAGTGAAATTACTATGAAAATAGGAGCAGCCTGACCCGAAGTTACACGCTTAGAACCAGAATATTGATAATGCCTTTCATGACTCATCTGAAAGAGTTGTTTCCAGGGCATTTTTAGAGTTAGCAGTCACACGATGAGATGTGACGCTTCTCACAAGAGTATTCCATAGATCTTCGATCCGATGGAAGTTTCATTAACCTGCAAGCCATTCCATTCAATCAAAACTCTCCAAGGAATACATCGACCATTTTGACATAACGAGACAGGCGATATTTTATAATTTAATCCATATAATGTGTAAAAATAATGATACCATTCCACAGAATGTAGAGGTCGATCCGTTCACCAATACTTAATCCTATTTGCATCATAGTTACACAACCGTCATGTACATCAGTTATATTTATGATAGTGAGGTTGTTCTGGTTTCATTTTCTCCCCAAACGAGTATGTACTTGTTATCTGACTGAAAAATGTAGGATGAAATATTATTTCACATATTGTCAGTACAATGGAAGAGCTGGTTGATGTTTTGTTGTCTCCACATTGGTGGTTTGCCGTACAGGCCGGTCTTGTGAATCTGTTTCTAACCGTTTTTAATCTCGCACTGCATCTAGTCATGACCGTGAACATCTGATTCAGTATTGGAGCAAAAACACTATGGTTACAGCAAGGCAGAATCGACAGATAGCAAAGGTCTGCTTGTGTTGTGAATGATGTTATGCCACACCATGGTGTTTGAAAAACTGCACTAAAGTTACTCTACATTCTAGTAAAAACACATTAAAACACGTTTAGCCAATTCACAATAGTCTGCTGCGATTGGCAGGTTTGAATTCATCCGATGTAATTTCTCAATAATGAAAGATTTTTAACAATTTAAACCTCGTTATTCATTGCAAAATGACGAATGAGACGAATTGTATGAGACCAATGTATATATACATAGGAATATTAGGAGAAGCGACAATAATTTATCTTTAAGTCATATAACTGTTTGCCAGATGCTGATTTGTATAAAAAAGAACTGAGGAGATGATTGACTTTATGTTATAGCAGTGTTTTTATCATAGTTATAATATTAAAAAATTGAATTATATTTCGATATTTCAGCAATAGGTTTTATGAATATTAACTTTCTAATTGAGCCGTTAGACGATATAGCAGAAAAAAGTATTCAGATCTAAGGCAATTTTCTTTCGCTTTGTATAAAAACGATAAACAATACATACGACGACAGTTCTGGATATTGTAACAGAGACTGCAACGGTAGTTTTACTGTTAGGTAGAGACTTATAAAATTAATATGTTGAAAGACTCCTTGTTTCAGTAGAAACACTCGTTGACGTTCCATTTCGTACGAATATCAAAAAAAAATATTTGATCTCAAAGTAATCGCCTTTGAACAAGGTCCAATCTCAGTTTCTCTTAAAGGGCAGGCACATAAGGTAAAAGCGACTTCGTTGCTAAACTTTACAATAACATGTAGTATAAGCCTTTTATTTGTTCACTAGTTATTCAACATTATCATTTATCCAATACTTTAAATTCTGAATGAAATAATATTTGTATGAAGTTGATAGAACTTTCTGTGCGTGCGTCTAATTAATTTTATACAAGAAATTTGGAACTAATCATGTAGTTCTAACCACGAACATATGTGGAACTGCAATTAGGCGATGCTTGTTTCTAAAATATTTTTGCATGCTCAAGTCATATCTCATTAAAGTTTGTGTACAGTATAATCTGCTTTAGACGTAGCCGAAGAAGTAATTTAGCAAATATAAGTATTTTATTCTGGAGGTAACAGATAAAATCTATGGTTAAGGGAATAATAAACATACCCGTTAACATTACTATCTTTAGAACTTCCGTTTCGTATATTGAAATATTATTGATTAATAAAATGAAACTGTCTGTGTGCAAAACTGTGCGAAAAGCTGTCTAAGAACATTATTTCTAACGAGATCGCATTATGACTAATTTCATAAATTATGGATCACTCAAAATTTCAATCACCAACTTATTCTATACATATATGCTTAAAATCAGAATCATGTCTTTTTCTTGTAATTGAAGTATGACAATCAATAAAATAAAGCAATGTTACTAACAAATGGTTCCTTCTAAACAGATATTTTCAGTTCTCATGAAGAAAGTGGAGCATATTTCAAACATAAACCCGCAAAAGACATTTCTTTACTTTTAGGCTTGGTAGGTATTTAGGTTAAAAATATATCTCATTCCCCGAAGGGGAATGAAATATAACCAGGGGCGGTCAGAAACACTTGTTTCTCTTCACCCCACTACATAAATAGGAATATGTGGCCGAGGCTTTTATGGTTTAGACATTTACATAAGGGATTTATCATTAATATTTTTCGAAGCGCAAAAGACATTGAGCAGTCTTTCCTCTTATAAACATAAACATTACAAGTTTTACATTCAGCTCATACTACTTGAATTGCAGTATTCGTTGTAAAAGTATATTATATTTTGTAAACAGTTTTTGGAACGATGGTAAATTCGTATGTGATACAATATTAAATAGTGTAACTTTTTACGTCATAAACTATTCTAATAAATTACATAAGCATAAAACTCTTGAGCAAGTTTTGGATATATATGAAAAGAATATACAGAAAAAACCAAAAAACAACAACAATAACGAATAGATAAAGTCAAATATCAAGAGTGAAAATATGTGTCTTATTTCCGTTAAAAGAATTTGCCATCTATAGCGTTGTCATGATCAATGATATGTTTTTCTGATGTTACCGACAACAATAAAGCTACTTCTTATGTCCTCCCACGTGAATAAAGCAGAAAATAACTTTGTGTATAAGTGCAAGATCAGAGTGATCTTTTGAAGCATACGCAGGACTTGAATTGCCACATAGAAAGTCGATAGTATGCTGTATTCAAGGTTGATTCTCTTACCTTATATTGTGACATCAATATGTTTCTATATTTATATTAACGCTTCGAATATAACAGATTGAAAGTTTTGAAAGTATAATCTCCGTACGTTTTTGGAATAACATTGTGAATATAATTAATGTCGCTTTACAAAGTTATGCACAACGAAAATCATTTATTTCGAAAAGGAATTATCTGATCTAACTTTTAGCATCGATCCAATACATTTTTAGAAGTTCTATAATAAACTGTTTATTAATTATGTTTATTATACCTGAGTAAAAAAAAAGAGAAGAATATTGATTACTGTATTTCTGCATTAAGCACATGTTTTAGTAATACTTTTCTGGTAATTTAAAGATCATCTATGCATCATTCTTGCACTCCTCGAAAACTGTCTAATCAATTTAATATTAAACGCATGAAACTTCATTTTTTAAAAAATAAATATGTATATAATTGAACAATTTTTATTCACATTTAATGATATTTTCCACGTAAACAATTATTTATTTTGTTGCCCCAGATTATATATATATACGTATTAAAAATCAAAATTCATTATTCTTAAAGTAAACCCCCAAGTGTCACAGTGGTTTGTCTGCGGGCTTATCACGCTAGAAACTTGGTTTCGATACCCGTGGTGGGCAGAGCATAGATAGCCCATTGTGTATCTTTGATGCTTAAATACAAACAAACTGTATATATGTTTTAAAACAGTGAAAAACTACGGAAAATTGATTTTAACAATTCATGGTAACCGTTTCTCCTCTCTGTTAACCAAATAAACTGGTAAACAATGATAAGCATCTCGTCACTCCATTTGCAGTAGTTTTCATACCGTTGCTTAAATTTTCCTTATTCTATCATTTTCTCGCACAACATTTAAGCTACACTTTTTTGCAGGAATTATGTGTAAGAGCGATAAATCCTGGTCTATTTGAAAAAAAAAGTATGCTGTCAAACAAACAAACTCACGTAGGCTTAACATTATTTTAATGGTATTTATAATTGTTTACAGAGTAAGAAACTGTTAAGAGGATTCAGTGTATGACACGGTTTTACGAGTTGAAAAACAAACAAACAATAAAACCCTTAGTAAACAAAAAAGCAGCTAAAATGTGTTTATAGCACTCTATGAAACGAACCGTAGCTAAATTATTGCAAAGTAAAGTAAATGTAAAGTTGTAATAAAGGTAAACTTAGATGAACATGTAGAAACGTCTGAATGCGTGTTCACAAAGTGATAAGCATATGGTTTTGAACGAGCTGCGCATGCGTATTTTAGACCTAGATAAGTCGAAAAAACCTATAGAAATTCTATTTAGTGTAATATTAATTTTTTTTTAGGAAATTACACGCGGTTTAAGTGTTGCTTTTACAAAAAAAAAATAATAAAAATAAGTTGAAATCGAAGCCAGTCGTCACGACATTGTGCCATCGTGTACCATACTCGTTGCCTTGAAAAGTTTAACTGAACAAAAACATGTAAGAAGATATTGTATTGAAAAGCCAATATGCAATCCGTACTTTTTGGACAAAGGTCTTTCTAACGATATGAGATTCGTAGCGTTTGATCGAGAAATTTGGGAGAAATGTTCCGGACAGACAAACGCAAGCGTATTATTTATACAGATTATTATTGGATATCTACTAAGCTCAAGGTATAATACAACGTATAAGCTCTACTTGATACAAAAGAGATGAACCGCGTAAAGATTAATTAACTTTGCAACACAATAATAAAAAAAAAATCATGAAATGTGTTCTTTCATGTACAGTTCTATTACAAAGTTTGAGTGGGAGTTCTATCTAACGGGAAGTATATTTTTTTTTTTTTACTGATGGAAAACTATAGCTATATTTTCATATTACCGTGGGTGTTAGAGTTTAATCTTTCGATACAGCGCACAGCAAAGGTGTGCGCAGTGGTCTGTTAGCGACAGTTATTTGGTGAATTAACAGCTGAAAATATGACATACCACCTGCTATATATAGAGTACAAATGATTGTCAAGAATTTAATAGAAAAATGAACAAACTATATAAAAGTAAATTACAGTCCATGCTTGACTTTAGCAATTATTAACTATATATCTGGTTACTATAGCGACTACAGCCCTGTTAGTATATTTTTCTTGTATTTCTGGCGTATTACTGTTCTGTAATCTAGTGCATGTAACATTTTTCAGTTTCAATAACTTAGTTTCGGGTTTTAGAAACATCACATGGTTTATGTAACATGTAACATTACCCGTATCAATGAATCATTAGGGCGTCTCTTGATAAGTTGTGATAATGCTGTAGTGTCCAATTTTAATTTTAAAGTGTATGCTTGATATCAAACATTTCCTCAAAGTGTCGTCATTACAGTGTTTCAAGGATAAGAACTTTTAAGACCTACTTTACAAATTACAGTTAATTATATAAAGGTAAGTGATATATAAGTCGTCCAAAGCTTCCCGTTTCGATATAAAGCGACATAATTACTAAAAATAAATAAAAGTCATAATTCCATCTTCACATAATCGCTTAACATCACTGACTTAAAAAAGTCATCATAGTATCGTATATAGAAATAAACTTTTAAGATAAACGAATTGGTTTCCAGGAATCAACAAGCGCTTAGAGAAACAAACCGAATATTGTCTAAGTAACTGTCTCGTCCACCATCTTTAAATCCTTACAGGGGACAGAACTAGCACATGAAACGTGGACAACGATGACAATAGGCTATACCCAGCGCCCTTTTACTGAATAGTTAGAATATCTGTTAATACTGGTTTATGAATACAGCTCTGTTGTGTTACACCACTGCCACAAAATATTTTACATGTTTGATAAAAGTCATCTATATATATTTAACTTTATTTTATTATATTACTGTTATCCATGTAAATCACACAGTTGTGTTTACGATAAAAGCCTTCACAGAGTTCGTTTAAATTCTTATGAATAACCTTTAGCGTTACCTTTTTTGCTTATATAAAGAAGCAACAAAAAAAAATATTCAACTTTATTTCATTTCGCAACTGATGCTGTGTTTTAATTAAAAATCTCCTTATTCCATCTGAGCCTGACCTATGTATTAAATTCCAGACAAAAACAACAACTTATTACTGCCTTAAGCTTCTGTAACTTATTACAGCCTTTAGCTTCTATGTTTCGTTTAGATATTTCATCAAAATCTAATGCATATTACTGATTCTAATCTATCGAGTTAGGTTTCACATTCAATCTAAATTACACAGTTTTAAGTTCGAAGGGACCATTTCTACCCTGCATGTCAACATTAAGTAGTTGTATTATACAAAGAACTTGAGTTTTTAACTTGAAAAAAAAACTAAGTTGAATCGTATCACATTTTTATCTACAAAAAAGTAATGAAATAGTTTCAAAATAACCTATACATAGGAATACTGAAAATATCTTAATGCATTTTAACATTTACAGGTTTATAAGTGCCTATCCACGACAAAGTTTTTGATATATTGAGAACTGTTTTTGCATATTATATTAATTAACTAAGCATTTTTTATAACAAAGATGAATACGTATTATCATATAGGAAATATCATTTTGATTGATACCTTGAGAACTCAGAAAGTTGTAGCAAGAATAGTTTGGTAAGTCTGAAATTATTAGAATAGATTTATATAGTTTAAGCTATGCGAATCAGGCATAAACATAAATGGGTGTAATCGGTTATTTATGAAAGATGACAAGACCGAGTTCACAATGTTTTTAAAATCAATAAGCAGGCTTTCATGAGTGGCTCTAGAATATGAATTTGCATGCTTGTTTTTTCCATATTGATATTTATTGGTTTGGTAACCTTTGGATAAGAACCATATATAAATAAAATCCTGAGAAAAGGTAAGATTATATTGTGATTTATAGAAAGCAAATTTTATTACGTTTTATACGATTAGAAGAAAATCACCAGACTTTTAGCTGTCTAAATTAGGTAGAACTTAACCTTATTGCCAGTAAATGAATAAATATACTCAGAATTCCAACTTAAAACGTTATCAGTATAACGATAAGGTCAAACATCGTTATCAGGTTCAGCATGCACCGTATCTAGAAGATAACGGAGAAATTGGACTCTCTTTTTTTTGTTAACTCTCTTTTTCTTTTTTCTTCTTATCGAACTTCTTTGGACAAAATCAGAATATTTTCGTATTTCCTTGAAGTAAACAAAATAAAACAAGTTTAAACTATAACTGAACATATGCTTTGAAATATCTTCTTAGATACCTAAGAAATACTTTATATAAATAGTCTTCCGCCCACTAATATGTTAGTTGTATCTCAGCAAGCATGTTGAGCTCTGGTACTAAGTGATGGTTTGTTTGTTTTGAATTTCGCGCAAAGCTAC
>NW_013665629.1:541841-543698 GCF_000517525.1 Limulus polyphemus
TCTCGTTCAACTGGTTCAACCAATCCGCCTATTGCATTTAGCATAACTTTAATAATCTTTCATCTAAGCTTGATTCCACTAAATAATTCAACACCGCAACTAACTCTAGATATCACTGGTCACAGTTCTGTTTCTGTCCTTAACATGTTCGCGGAGTAAGTGATTTCTCTAATTATACCATAGTAACGTAAGGCCTCATTGAGAACTCTGCCTTAGATACAGCTACTTTTATGGCTTTATGTTATGATTTATGACAGAATGATTGCATTGAAAACTTTCTCTTGAGTGCACCACTGGTGGTACATGATGTTCTGTCTTTACTCATTTAGAATTTAGCTGTCATGTGCCACTGGTGGTGCACACTATGATTGAAGTAATAATAATAATAATGAAATCATCATAATATTTAATATTTCTTTCTTTTTTTTCAGCCTAATCTTGCCGTTTTTCAGAAGAATTATGAATATTTTACAAATTTATGGTCGTAAAAAAGGGGACATCAGATAAAATAATCCCAATTGTGGATGATAATGGTTCTATTCTTATTATATTATAGTCTTCATAATAGTTTTCTTATTTATAAAACAAGTCTCAATTAATGCTTTTTTTGCTTCAATTAGTCACAATGAAAAATTTAATGCCAATATCTAGATGTAATTTTAAAATAAAAAGTATTTAATCATGTAAAGTTGTTTTATTTCAGTTGCCCTTTCAACATGGCATCCGTGGTCCACCAATGATACATGATGAAAGACGTGGCTTTATTATAGCCGCCCGTATAAAATAAATACTTCATAGAGGACTTTAAAGATATGAGGTATAGTTATATCTTATGGGTGCTGTGTATCACGGGTGGCTCACGACGTCCAACAGAAAACATGCATATGTACCACCGGTGGCGCACGATGTCGTGAAGGTGTTAAAGTTCTGAATGAGAATTACGCTTTCAGAAGAAATATTCTGACTTACATTTCCTAACATCATTCGCCCCAATATGCAATATAAAATACATTGGTACTAGCAACTAAACTATCAACACACCCATCAACGCACTCTACTTTAGCATCTGGCATGCAAGTTCTAGCTTACACTTTCCGTGTTTTCAACTACAAATAACGTTATCACTGCACTTAATGAAAGAGTTCCCGACTAAGCAAACCACTTGACCATTTCCATTGCAAGCAACCAAAGGTCAAATATGTTAGAGACTGGCTTTAAATGTTATCCGAACCTGTTTTTGTAGCACTAACATTTTTCTTTTCTGCACCTTCATAAAACCCATTCTCATCCTCCTCAAAGCAGCCTTTATCTAAGATGACCTATTTCCTGTCTTGCTTCACTTGACTTCAACTCCTAAGGTACTGTTTTCGCCGCTAATAGAGTAAGTATAATTCCCCAAAGCTATCTACAACTTATCACCAAGTAAGCAAGCATTGCAAGTTAAATTGACTGTATATTTCTCAACCTTCTGGAATTTTCAATTAAACTCACCCAACCCTGTCGTCTATCGTACCCTCTAAATTTCACATACTTATCCTTGCACTACCCAGGTCCATTATTGAAGTGTTGCTAGTGTTAAGTCTTTATTACAAATCTAATCATCCAATATTTGTAAATTTCTTTAAAATTAACTATTCGATATTTTGTTGACTAAATATACCATTAAAATTTT
Source organism: Limulus polyphemus (assembly GCF_000517525.1). Taxonomy (NCBI): domain Eukaryota; kingdom Metazoa; phylum Arthropoda; class Merostomata; order Xiphosura; family Limulidae; genus Limulus; species Limulus polyphemus. The sequence continues at coordinate 543,514 of NW_013665629.1, forward strand.
ATTAAATGATAGTGATACTATTAATTACTAGTATCCCAACCATAGTTGTATACCTAGGCTTAGTTACAAACAGCTAGTAGAGTTTGCTTTTTTTACCCTTCTCCTCTCCGTTTCCATAATTATTTACAAGCTCCCCCCAGTGGCACAGCGGTATGTCTGTGGACTTACAACGCTAGAAACCGAGT
>NW_013665629.1:544346-546853 GCF_000517525.1 Limulus polyphemus
ACAGGCAGTTGCTGTCCATTTCAAACTTAGATTCATTAGAATCAACTAGATAATTCTCTTCAATCCGGCTAAAAGAAATGATATATGTCAAATTTTCAATGAAATGCCTATTCATGTTCTGGAACTAAAATATTGTTATAATTCAACATTTTGTAAGTCTACACTGAAAGCGTCGTTCTTAATGCTATTATTTCATTTAGTGTATCTGGCTAAATACATACGCAAGCACGAACACACAAACACACATACAAATATCATCACTTATAAGCATATTCCCAGTTTACTTTGTCATACCTTGTGTGACATATTAATCTATACTATAAGCCGGTTTCTGTCTTGTGCCAATTTGTCTGTCCGTGACAAAAACAAAAAATCAAATCCCCGATCCCTTATCACCATGATACTTACAGATACCCTTGAGTATGACCCAAAGGGATTCTAAAACCTCTTACTTTAGTTACTTTCTCATTTCTACGAATTGGACAACCATTTCTCAATTTTCCATCTTCCAACTGCCTTAGTGCTGGCGAATTACGCACACGCATGCCATACAACCCAGTGAAATAAATGCCGCGCTTGGCGTGGTATCCTTTATCTTTTGCTATTATATTCTAAATGCGTTTTAAAACATTTATTTTACAATTTTATTTCCAGAATACAAAATCTGTAGTCATAAGATTGCACGTAGGTTTTGCGAAGCCATAATAATCTGTTTAAGAAAACATGACAACGTTCAATGCTTTTACCACCGTTTATTTTCAGTCAAGCATATATTACATACACGAAAGTGTTTTATCTTAGAAGGGATGTTAAAGCTCTATCACAAGTTATTTTTATTTTTTAACTCTTATTTGGTGTCAGTTAGTTAGCCGTAGTTAAATCCAAAGCTACAATATATCTGTGCTCTGTCCACCACAGATATCGAAACCTGCTTTTTAGAGTCGTAAACCTTCAAACTTATCGCTGAACTATTGGGGAGTTTGTTGTCTCAGAAACAATTAAATATTTACTGGTCAGGTCATTTGAAATTTATCTATAGAGGTTGCAGACTCAGTTAATTTCTAATATAGGAGTATTCTATTATTATTTACTGATTTACAACGCTAAAATCCAGGGTTCCATTTCCCGCAATGGACAGAGCGCAGATGGCCTATTGTGTAGATTTGCAGTAAATCAAACAAACAATACAGACCTTTTTTATATTTCCTGGTTCATTTGTTTTCTAGCTTCTGGTGTATGGTGAGTAGTAAGTGCTCTTACGTAAGTATCAGTATCAGATTTCATGTTTTGTTTTACTTAGTTATTGTTAAAATTCTTAGCAACAGCAACATACTGTGCTGTTTTGTCCAGGGAAGTAATGTTGAAATATTTGGCACGAAATAGTATCAATAGGATCATGTTTGTTTTTGCATTACATTGTAACCAATCAGTTTTCAACATTTCAAACCAATTGCAAACATTTTTAGAATACGAGGAAACTTTTATCTATTTTCTTTGAACTGTTGGGGAGTGATAGGCTGTCTATGAATTTGAAGGATATACAACAGTCTTTGAAGCTGTATCTGACGGCAGTATTCGTTTATCAGATGTTGATGGCATGTATAAAGCACAAAGCATAGAAACAAAACTAGGAAAAGGATTTATCTAGACCTATGTAAAGGTCTAAGTAGAAATCCTGGGATTAAAAAAGTCGATAGATTATTATTTTTGGCGGATTTGTCTTCGGCAACTGAAAATCGAAATGCCTTAAGCGTAGATTTAACATTTAAATTTTTTTTATCATTTTCGAGAGAGAGAGATCGACTCGATTATTTCTGGCAAATCTACCAAACGAAACGAATCACGAGTTTGGCACTCTTATAAAGACTGGTTTTCATGAGGCAACTTATAAACCATACAAAAGTTTGCTTGCTGAATATCTCACGCAAAGCTACTCAAGTGGTATCTGCGGTACTCGTCCCTAATTGTGAAGGGAAGGCAGCTAGCCAACTCGTGGGCTATTCTTATTGAATAAAATAGGATTTGGCCGTCACTCTTTTAACGCATCCAAGACTCAAAAGTGTGGAGCTCGATTTTTTGTTTGTTACGGAGCGCAAACCACTGAACCTTGGGCCCACAGTTCGTCATTCTAGTCACTTGATCGCAGTTCGGTCTCTGGAAAAGATGCCTTGCTGAAACCTGCCTTTTGTAAGCTAATATGAATCGTTATTTCCACGAAACATCATGTTTTCGATTTTATATTTTTTACCTCTTTCTAGACCTTAGGGATACCAAAGCACGTAAAAGGTTTTTTAGGTAATCACAGTGAAAATGCAAAGCCAAGTGACATTAAACTTGATACAAATGTTTAAATTTAGTATATTGTAAGAAGCTACGGCTTAAATGCTGAAAGCCGGCGAAATGTGAAACCAATGGGTATAAGTATTAATTTAAAAACAAGTTTACTACAGATTTTGTTCCCCTACATTACGGTAAATTTGTCCATTGCGTCTCATAATTAGAGGTGT
>NW_013665629.1:547396-548819 GCF_000517525.1 Limulus polyphemus
AACCCACTTGCCATGCCGGGCATACATTTCAGATCTATCTCGTGCTACAAGTAACTGCTCAATAAGAATTTCGTTCAGTATCAGAATCCATCGGTTGGGCAGAACGATGGGAGACTGTATGAAACAGGATTTATAAATGCAGTATAATACTTTCAAATTTTAAGTTCCGAAATCCAATTGGAAAACCAATAAGAACGTTGGAAAAAAGAAAATATGGTAGTTTCTTTGCGCTTTTGTCGTGCATCGCTGGCTACACATTTTCATCTTATTGAAAAGACAAGTTTACCTAAGAAGGATGAGCTGTGAATATTAATTGCACATCAAAGGTTCAACTTTACGATTACCTTAGTTGGATCATAAAAAGTCACTTTACTTACCATGTTTTACATAATAAAACTGGATTAAAGAATCACATTTGTGCATTCATTATCTTAAGATCAGTAGCCTGATTTTATAATTACGTATGATACGTGTTTGTAGATAAATGACAAGCCAGTAACAGACTATTTAATGGTGTAACAAGACTGCGAACGAATATGTAAATTGAATCTCATCAAATTACATAAAATTTAAGCTCAGCAGGAGTAACATTTTGTGTAATTTGTTTTAAAGTGATTAAGTATCATGAATTACTTTCATATATCGTTCCGCCAATATAATTTTATGAAAATACATTAAAGCGAAAATGTATCGCATCTGAAGGAAAAATAAAGGCAATACTCAATACTTCTATGCTTCGGATTAAGTCAAAGAACGACGTATAGCATGAAGAAGCACGATTTAATGTGGCCGAGCTAAATTAATAATGTCGTGCCAAGGCTCTGTTGATTATTTTGTTTGTTTATTAAATTTCGCGCAAAGCTATACGAGAACTAATATGTGCTAGATGTCCCTACTTTTAAGGTGAAAGATTATAAGGAAGGCAGCTAGTCGACACCACCTATCGAAATGGAGGAATATGACTATCATTCTGACAACGCATCTATGGCTCCAAAATGCGGATCGCGATTTTATTCTCACAGAAACGGATACGAATCGCAGAGCTTCAGCTAAACAACTAGTTACTTGATCGAGGTTGGCCTGCTCTGTAATGAATAGATTTGTTACTTGATCGAGGTCGGCCTGCTCTGTAATGAATAGATTTGTTACTTAATCTAGGTCGGCCTGCTTTGTAATGAATACATTTGTTACTTGATTGAGGTCGGCCTGTTCTGTAATGAATAGATTTGTTACTTGATCGAGGTCGGCCTGCTCTGTAATGAATACATTTGTTACTTGATTGAGGTCGGCCTGTTCTGTAATGAGCAGATTTGTTACTTGATCGAGGTCGGCCTGCTCTGTAATGAATAGATTTGTTACTTGATCGAGGTCAGCCTGCTCTGTAATGAATATATTTGTTACTTGATCGAGGTCGGCCTGCTCT
>NW_013665629.1:549299-563480 GCF_000517525.1 Limulus polyphemus
GATCGAGGTCGGCCTGTTCTGTAATGAGCAGATTTGTTACTTGATTGAGGTCGGCCTGTTCTGTAATGAGCAGATTTGTTACTTGATAGAGGTCGGCCTGTTCTGTAATGAGCAGATTTGTTACTTGATCGAGGTCGGCCTGCTCTGAATAGATTTGTTTTCAAAATAATTCCATTTGGAATGAAAATTTTAACCATTATGACATAAATAGCAGCTTGTACTTTTTGTTTTGCTTTAGAGTAACATATATATATCAAAGCATTAAACTAACAGTAAACAACTACAATGTTCGCTGTGTGTCTTAGAATACTCTGTTATAACCAATATTATATCCTTACATGTTTTTAATATCTAAAAACTTGAAATAAACATTGCGTCACATAGCTTCAACAATTAGTGATCGTGTTTTGTGTTTTGTTATTTTCATTAATGTGAATTTTTCGAAAACTAAAACTAACTCACAATTTGAAAAATGGGAATATGAAAAGCACAAGAAACAAAATAGTCGATGAATGCTCATAGTTATTATCATAAGGTGAAATAAGATATGAAACACATTTGCATTTTAACATGTTGCTTATCCTGTAGAGATGTGCAACAGTTAAATATTGGATACTGAGTCTTAATATATACAAACTTATTTGTATTTACAGCAGGAAAACAAGAAAACACAGCCACAGCTAAAAAGTAATTTTAATTTAAACATCGAACTAATTTTTCTCGGCCTGGCATGGCCAGGTTGTTAGGGTGCTCGACTCGCAATCTGCGGGTTCGAATCTCTGTCCCACCAAACATACTCGTCCTTTCAGTCATGGGGTTGTTATAATGTGTCGGTCAATCCCACTAATCGTTGGTTGCCTCGCTCTAGTCTACCACTGCTAAATTAGGGACGGCTAGTGCAGATAGCCCTCGTGTAGCTTTGCGCGAAATTCAAAACAAACAAATTATTTTTCTTTAACGCTTTTGTTAAGAGAGTAAGCGAATGGAAGTTGTTATAGTTATAAGTTAAGCACAAAGATACACAATGGGCTATCTGCGTTCTGCCCACTACGGGTATCGAAACCAGGTTTCTAGTGTTGTAAGTCCGTAGACAAATCGCTGTGCCACTTGGGGGCCGCTGTTATAGAAAGAAGCTATTATAAACATTTATTGGAATATCACATCAAACATTTATCTAGGAGTCTATACTTATTAAATATGCATATAAAATTTTATTTGGAAGCTTTGTTTATTTGAATATCTGCTCACCACGAGTATCGAAACCCGGTTTCTAGCGTTTTAAGTCCGCAGACCTGCCGCTGTGCCACTGGGGGGGCTATTTGGAAGCAGTTTATCTGCCGAAAAAAATCGTTGGGAACTTCTCATTTCGATTTAATAAAAGTTTGGTGTTTTTTTTTACTTTTAATTAAAAGTGCAAAAAAATAATATAATCTTACTTATTGGCTATACAAACAATTGGAATAAATAACGCAGTGGATTTAGATCTTTGAAAAAGCAAACAAACAAACTTTTCTCATCATTGTGTATACCTCGAAAGTAAAACAAGCTTCAGTAAACTTCGTAACTGAAATGCATCCATGGGAAAACATAATCATTCATATCCCCCCCTAGTGGCACAGCGGCATGTCTGCGGACTTCCAACGCTAGAATCCGGGTTCAGATACCCGTGATGGGCAGAGCACAGACAGCCCATTGTGTAGCTTTGTGCATAATTACAAACAAACATATCCCACAGAGTAATAAATACAATAATACTACATAACCTTTAGCTTATTTATTTCTCGTTTAAGTTACGAATAAACCTTTGAAAATAAATTATATTTGGTGCACGATTGCACACAATTTCCTTCAGGTGTATCAAATTTAATCTAAGAACGACTTCTAAAAACTGCAGATTGAAGGAACGACTTTTAAAAATTGCAGATAGAGACTCCGTCCGAAGGGAACATTGGCTCATACTTCAATAAACATTACACATCCCAAAATGTCATGGGCGATCTTCTGTTTGACTTCTCTTTTTAAAGGGTTGATAAAAAGATAGGCCACATTTTTTAGTTAGCGCTTGGCAAACCTTTCCATAGACTGCACTGTAGAACACTGTATATAGAATGTAAGATTAAAAGCTTTGCATTTAATCTTGCTAATTAACCTCTGAAAAAGGCTAGCTTAGAAAAGTTTAAATAGTATAAATAAAGTAACTTGTTACATTATTACAGTTACATATATTTCTTTAGTACGTTAAGATGCTTTTCCAAGCCTACAAGGCCTGACATGGCCAGGTGGTTAGGGAGCTCGTCTCGCAATCTGAGGGTCGCGGGTTCGAATCCTCGTCCCGCCAAACATGGTCGCCCTTTCAGCCGTGGGGACGTTATAATGTTACGGTCAATCCCACTATTCGTTAGTAAAAGGGGTAGCCCAAGAGTTGACGGTGGGTGGTGATGACTAGCTGCCTTCCCTCTAGTCTTACACTGCTAAATTAGGGACGGCTAGCGCAGATAGCCCTCGTGTAGCCTACAGGGGCGTATGCTATCAAGTATTTTAATACCATAATAAAACAGTTTCCGGGATTAAAACATCTCCTTAATACATAGGCTTTGTTTTTAAGATGTCAGAAAACAATGTCAAAAATGTTCTTTTCGAGTTCACTGTGCACGTATGCAAAGTTTCGTAAATTGCTATAAAATGAGAATGCTCCATATTCACAATTTCCTCTGACTTAATCAACATGAATATTGAGAAGTCATTTGACAAATTAAAGAGAAAAAAAAACCGGATATTCTGCTACTGCTTCCTCGGTAAATTTGGTTTTTTCGTACGTTTGGGATTGAATTTCTGGTTTGGAAGATTTTTTTTTCTTTTTACAGATAACACTTAGACGTATTTCTACAGATCAATTCAGACTTCTTAATTTTTCCCATGAAGACAAACTTTCTAAACTCCTAAGATTCCTAACTTTTCATAAATATGTATCAAAAGGCTATAATGAATTCTGCACTATATATTTTCAAATAGTAATTAGTGACTTGTAATATTTTCGCGTATAACAAATCTACGTCTTTGCACATTTGCGAAGTAAATATGAAGTTGCTATCAGTGAAGGAAATCTTTTAGATTTCCAGTGAACAGTGCTTGTGTATTAAGGAATATCTTGCAATCAAGACTTTCTGCTTAGCAATTAATATGCAGGAGTATTCTTTGATATTTTAATGAACGTTTAGAAATCATTTAAAAATATGTCTTCTAAACTCGATTAGACTACGTATATTTACAGAAATTTCATTACAGAAGCCTAAATGTTTCTATGTAGCATGCAATTCATAAGTCTCTAAAGTTTATACTAAATATATGCCAAAATACAGAAATAAAGAAAATTTATGGAAGAAACAAGTAATTCAGATTGTCGAGTATTTTACCGTACATGTTTTGAGTGCAGTATATCAGAGTATATTCCACCAATTATTTTCCTCTCTCAGCGCTTCTTCATGTACAGTATAAACATAAATAATCAAGTATGGTTTTTATGGTAAATTTAACAAGTGTATGCTTTATTTCCCATGCATATCTCATTCAACTTCTATGTTTATGTTGGTTGTAATTCCTTTGAGTTCTCCTCCAGAATCACTGATGAAGGTTACGATTTATCTCCTGCTTCACATTCCGTGTAAAATGTTTCCTAACCATTTCAACATTTTTCTTCCCATCTTTTACCGTGAGTCTGTTTTGCAGCCCTAGAGTAGGATTTCCAGATTTGTACTAAAAATTTTTGTTAAATAATAATTTTAATCATTCAATTATTTTTGTGAAGTATTTAAAATTTGAGTATTAAATTTTTGAGTGCAATCAAAAACATTTTAAGCTGTAATAATGAAAAGCTAGAGGGTACGAATACCCACGGAGATTTCGAAACAAATGACAAAAGGATCTATTTTATTACACACTCCTTCTTTCTGTTGTTATACAACACTATTTAATATATCATTAGCTTTGTGTACATGTATTTCACGAAGTAAATTTTAAATTCTTTTTAAGTGTGGAACGGAAATATAAAAGTGGGAAAGTTATGTATGGTAGTACGCTGTTGAAGTAAAATGGAAATTAAGACACAACTTCTCGTAAGTTACATAGAAACTATTATAGGATGTAGCATCTGAACAGTTTTAATGTTGATATATGACATATATTTTATGTAACTCAAGTCAATAACTCTTTTGTTTTGTTTTGTTTTTATGGAAAAACGTGAAATGTATTTCACTTCATTTTGTATTTATAATTATGTTCGTAACCTCTTCCATAATGCTGGGTACAGAAGTTTCATAGAGTTATTTTGGAATATATCTTAAAGCTCTAAGCTGTTCATAAAGACACATTTATTATAATAAACACAGGTACATAGTATTTAGCTTTAATTAAGCTTATGGTACATCAAGTAAATAGTTGAAAACAGTTTGGTTTAGTTTTAAAGTTTCAGTTTAAAGTTTTTCAAATATTTTTCCATATGATAATGTATACTTTGTATTCTGCAATATATCAGGTTAGAAACACCTTGATTGGCTAGTTTTAGTTAATCTTGGTGATGATAATGACTCTAAATACGAGACTGGTGATTTATCTCTTGTTTTTTATTTTTAGTCACTAAGCCTTTACTACTCAAAATCACTTTAGCCTATCACAATTTCTTTAGTAAAGACAAGATCCACCAACTATTGTAAGGCTAATCAGTTATTCTTGAAAGCCTACAATATATCAAGCACTCCTTTCACGTCTCTGTTTAGCTATTTTTTGCTCTTCATTTGCTTTTCCACTGGCTAAATGGACTCTAAAGAGGGTTGTTTATTTCTATAAGATCATGACCAGCACCGTATATGTTTTCCATTATAACCTTAATCTACCACGACTCTTTTGCATTATTCTTTCCATGATTCCAGTTTGTTTCTTTTTTTTCACGTAATTTCATTTCATTTCACTTCACTTCACTTGTTTTCCAAGCGTGAAAGTAAAAACGAAGAGTTGTTTTTAAAATTAGAACCCTCAGGTTCACACTCCTACATGTTGCATGAAACAAGCTTATGTATTTATTGCAAGCGGATTATACATAGTAAAAATACATGGCTGTGAATTTAACTTTTACTTCAGTGTCTGTATAAACGAATAAAAACGTTAATGATTTTATCATTGTGCAAAAAAGAATTACCAAAATAAAATACAATGGAAAGCTCATGATGGTTTACGTTTGCTCGTATTCTTCACGATTCGTGAACTCAAATTACTAACATCTTCATGAATAAGAATATGAACAAAAATAATAAAATTATATAGTTCGATTCTATAGAAGTGACTAAAATTAACATACATTTAAACAGTTTAATATGTAAATAAAGATTTGCAGGCATTAATAAATGTGAGCAACGACAATGTTCCACGTTTCGAGTGATTCTCTAAAGTTCAGGTGATTGTTGTGCAAATGGCTATAAACAAACTTTGTTTCCCACTTAATAATATTGAATCCACAAGTAAACGTTGAGTAATAGTTGGTTCGTCAATTTCATTTTCTGGATGGCATCTTTGTGCTCTTTTAGATAGACTGATAAGTTACTTCTAGTTCGTCTAATAAACATTTATTATACAAACATTTAATTTTGTAAACACGTATTTCCTATACATGTGTAATGACTGTATAAGAAAGAGAGACTATCTCCAATCTATGATGAATGAGAAATAGTACAATATTATTGGAGTACATTTCCTATGATATTTCTTACCCTGTAGTCCCTCTATGGGACAGCAGTAACTTTACGGATTTACAACGCTAAAATTAGGGGTTTGATTCCTCGCAGTGGACACAGCAGATAGTCCAATGTGACTATGCTCCAGGAAAAAAAAACAAAAAACTAACTAACCTGGAATGTAGGGGAGAAAGTATTTGAAAGTTTTTTTTTCCTTTTTGTGATTAGATTTTGGTTATGCGGTATTCGATTTCACTTGCTATCTTTCGTGGTTACACAAACAAATAATATTAATTGGGAAAACCTCTATCTATGGAAGTAGTCTTAAATAAGGGCCCCCAGTGAGGTTTAGTAACACTAAAAATTGTGTTTCGATACCTGTGGTAGACATAGCAAAAATAACCCATTGTGTAGTTTTGCGCTTAGCAACAAATAAATATAGTTTTAAGTAGGCCAATTTCTTCGGTTAAGTAAATTTCTGTTATCATAGCCAATAGATTATTATTTTTTTCAAGTTTATGGGTAATTATATCACGATTTTAAGAATTATAAAATATTGTTTCTGAGATATCATCAGTGACCTTAATTAAATGCATTAACGACTGATGATTAGAATATATTTCATGTCACATAATGTTTGTATTAATGTTTGCATTATAATGTGACGACCAATTTCATTATTTGTTAATAAAGCGTAGCCTAATAATTGGCAGTAGGTGATGTTGAATAACTTCCTTCACCTTTGTCTATCACTGCAAAATTAGGGATGGCTAGTGCAGATAGCCCTCGAGGAGCTAAGCACAAAATTCAAGAACAAACAAATTAATGCGGAAAATAAAATACCACGAATTTTCAGTACTTATGCCATAACGACTTATATTTCTTTCCAGTAAACCGTAGTACGAAAATATTAAACTTGATATTTCAAGGTTATTGTAGTTACTGAACTCGATATTTGGATAACTTAATATTATCAAATCTTTTTTTTTTTAATTAAGTGTGCTGTAACATTTACATTATTTGAAAAACTCACAAAAAAGGTTGTTTTCAAATATAGTCCACTGATTAAAATACATATTTCGATGGTCACAAATAAAGTGTTAGAACAATGCGATAAATATTTACCCTTTTCGTATAATGGCTGATCGTTGTATTTTTTTCTTTAGATTTTGGGAAATATACAGTTGTTAGTCTGTATCTCTCCCTTTCTGTCCTTATGAACAGAGGCGACGCTTGAATCAATATAACCACAGTGTTTGTCACTAGGCACAGCTAATGTAGGCTTTGGCTCAGTACCCTGAATTGGTGAGGGCTAGTTAATTCATAACGTCCAAATAACCTTTACAGGCTGCTCAACAATGCGATATATTTCATTTTGAGTTTCTCAAACCTTGTATCATCCCATCTTTATTGCAGTTGTATGTAGATAAGTTGTTATTTTTTATACTAATATGAAAATGTTGAAGTGTGGTAACCAGTTATTTGTTCGTTATTATCTATATAGTATGGATTCTGAATCAAAAATAACAGCAGACCAAATTGACAAACACATTCTAGAATTCGTACAACCAAATACCATTGTGAAACTAGCAATAAAGACTGAAAGTATCAAAGAGTATAAGTCAGGTTTCAACTACGAGACAAATTTGTTTGTTTGTAGTTAAGCTACACAATGGGCTATCTGTGCTCTGCACACCACGGGTATCGAAAGCCGGGTTCTAGCGTTAAAAGTCCATAGACATGCCGCTGTGCCACCGGGGGCATTTTATAAAGTTGAAACCATTGAATACTTGTATTGTTTTGTGATGCAAAACTTACTGTTCAGAAGAACAAAATCATACATCTTTAAGCACATTATTTTTATACTAAGTGCATCAGAAACATCGTTGAACATTTACCACAATTAAGACGTTGATTTGAAATGGTTATTTTTAACCACGTATGCTATTCCTAGTGGCTTAATAGAGTATCAGTTTTATTATTTTTATACCATTTTACTGATTTCGTTTACTGCTTAAGGTATGGTTAACTTACAATGTATGTTAATACCTATGTGTATTTACAAAAAAAAATATTGAATACTGAATTCATAAAGCTACTTGTATATACAATTTATTTTACATTTATCGTTATAAATTTGTTTGATTTTGAAATCACTAATAAATTTATATGTTATCGTGCCTTTATTTCGGATATTAGGTATGCGGACTTTTCACGGAACCTTAATCTGTTTTAAAATCACATAAATAATATTTCTTATGGGTAGTCGTTTATATAATACTATTTGTAAACTACTTTGTAATTAGCTTGCGCTCTCATCTAAATTAACTATTGCTATTTTTCCGACAGTAATTGTCTCAGAGAAATTATTAAATGAACATCATTAATATTTAAAATTATCTTTACTTAGGCATTAATAATAAAATACAGACTATTGTGAATCTCCAAAACCATCATAAGTTTAAATTTACATTTATTTGTACTTATGTCAAATTTGATCATAGTAGTCACTATAGAAAATAATCAACGTTTCGTTTTGTATAATATCGATTCGTCCTTTGAAACACAAACCTGTAAGTTGCTGATGACGATATGTTCGTATATATTTATTTTATATTCAGCCAATATGAAACCATATATGTATGTATTACGTATATTTTAATGCCAACTCCAGTCTTAACAACAACTGATATTCACGGTTATCTATGTTATTGAAACATAACCAACTCTACAAAAAGAATCGTTTAAATTTTTGAAATGCTTATTGTTTAATAACAAAACAAATTTTACTGTATTTATCAGTTCACAGAACATGTATGTTAATTAGAGAATAAACAGGACCAACATTTGGAGAAGGTGTTTGAATATTTATAACCATTTCTATAACCGAACGATTAACACATTGAAAAGTTTAATGTGCGTCATCTTAATAAGCATGTATATAAATATACTATATAGTAGATACTATATAAACATATATTTCTCATTTTAAGAAAATCATGTATTATGCATTTTTTCTTCTTAGCCAACATGTAAGAGACGTTTCTTCAACCTTTAGTTGTATATGTGGCTGTTTTTTTTTTAGAAGTAGAAAAAGAATCCAACAGAACTGGAGCGTTCAAAAATAGGTTCACTTTACGTGGTTAGCTACTAGAATAATACATATTTCTAAATGTTTGTTTGTTTGCAGTTCAGCACAAAGCTATACAATGGTATATCTGTGCTGTGCTTACAACGGGTATGAAAACTCTGTTTCTAGTGTTATAAGCCCGCATACTATGGGGCATTTCTGAATTGGGCTTGTAGAAAATATACAGATATATTTTGTCAACATTTTCACATAGGCAAAGTTAGGATTGCGTAATTGAGGCGCAGAATTATCAAATTGTGTTATAATTTTATTAAAGAATAAATAAAAGTTTCTGAGTGCAACTGTGACCAAAATTGATCCTCAAAGCAAATACTAAGCCAGAACCTGTGATCAGATACGTCAATTGTTAGTTCCTTATATTTCTACAAAAAACACTTATTAGCGCATTTACTTTGCACAATTTTTATTTATAGCCATGAGATCCCCTGTATTTTATGTAAACATTGTATCTGTAATATGTAGTAACCGTTCCGTGTTACTACGTGTAACAATGACAACTGTGAACAGAAATAAATTGACAACACTTAGTATCGGGAATGTCTATGATGATGCACAGAACTCCCGATAACACACGCAAACAGGGTTACAAAATCCATAAACAACCTATTATGATTATATACCTAACAAGATCCGTTGTTGCTTAAATAGGTGGAGAGCATAGTAAAGATTACTCATGTCTTAAACCAATTATTTCAATTATTTTTGCTTAACATTAAAAGACAATTTAGCAATTTTAATGAAATTGTTTTGTTTGCATAAATTTTAGGTGCAGTGAGTAGTTTATATTCCAACTAACGAACTGGTTCAATGACAGAAAAACAAGACATCTCAAGTTGATTACTTTACATTATTTCTCCGCCTGGAGGGGTCACCTGCTTTAACCACTCGCACCACTATACATTAGCATTTTCTCTGTCAACCAGTCAGCAGACACTAAAATCACGTCACATAAGGGGCGCTTAACGATGCAATTTTTTCTGTCGTGACGTCAGTAAAACATGCTCATGCCGTGAATCATGAGAATAATTATGCACTCTTAAGGTAGAACATGGCATATAAACTTGAAAAGCAAGAAATAAAAATATTTGTTACTCTTAATCTAGATTTTATTTACATTCAAACAGAACACTTTTGGTGACCATACAAAAGTACATCTTGTTTACTGGGGAAAAACTTGTGCTTCGCGTACGAAATATTTTTTGGTTATGGTATTTTGTACTTGAGTGCCCAAAGTTCATAAGATATAAAGGCAGTGCTGTGTATTTATAAATAATTAAAACAGTTAAGTGACCTGTCTAGATTACTCACGTAGGAGGTAAAATATGTCGAGTTTCGAACGAATTTGATGAGCGTGCGGAGCTTCTCATTGACAAAAAGGTTAAACGTAAGTAAGTTAAACCTATTTCACAACACGTGATACTCACCAAACACTTCTGCCTCAATTTCTCGACGCGACCCGTTACTGCAAAATTGCGCTATACACTTTGGGCCGTGGGTATGCTAAAATGGTGAAATCTCACTATTAGGTCAGGAAAGAGTAGCCCAACAGTTGACGACTGTTGCTTTCCTCTAATCTTTAAGTTCAAAATTACGAGAGTTTATGCGCAGTATCCTTTGTGTTGCTTTGCGCGAGATTATGAAAAACACATTTATTTTGTTCGAAATACTAAAAACACTTAAGTAGGTATTCATTAAAAAACACGAACGTTTGTTATTGTATTAAAATATCGCGATCTAATTGAGCAGCTATTATCTGCGAATTTCTTTAAAATGTTCTAACGTTACTGATATATATATAATATTCTGAATTAATACATTTATTGAAACTTTCTTGAACTGTTGTTAGCTCTGTTAAAGTATGACAGAATGTCAAAGAATTATCTTGACATATGTATCAAAAAGAGAAAAGACGGACATGCACCCTTGAACCATGAATCGTTTATGACGCTCACATATAAAATATTAGTAAACTATATAGTTAATGCCTGTCACAATCTGGTTCGAGCGTAAATTTGAAACGAAATTAAGGAGGCTATAATATTTTAGTTGAAATCGGAAGTACGTAGGATATAACAGTTCTTGATCAGTGTGTCACTATGTGACTAATGACATATATAAGTGTTTGCTTACGTTTGTGAGATGTTTCAATGAATTCTGACACATTAGCGCCCATTGTGAGTCAGATAGTACTGATGGTACTTCATATTTAAGTTTACTGCATGGAATTTACCTCATAGATCCAACTAACTTTGAAGGTCACATCCACATTTGGTACTAAACAATGTGCAATACCACTGGAAACAATAGTGCTTCATTGTTTCCGTTTGGTTGGGCCACCAGCTGTAAACCGTTTTTTTTGTGTGTGAAGTGTATTTTTTCATTGATATAAATGTGTTCAAACTGGCAAGAAAAGGGTACACAAAGTCACACACATTTGTTTTAGATAGATTTTTGGTGACTGTGATGGCAAAAAGGGTTCACTACGTTTGCGAATATGCCGAAGAATGCAACAGAAAACAAACAAACAATGTTAGAATAATACTATCCTAAGAATATAATACTGTCGACTCGCTTAGTAATGAATACCTCTTCCTTCATTTCTAAAATGCTAAGATTGTAATGATGGCAAACAAATAAATGAACCTCGGAAAACATCCACCACAGCTGGCTACTGATCTGTGTAATATAGACCAATATATATATATATCAATACTTATCCACCTCAATTTCTTACCTAGTTATTAAAGCTATTTCAGTTATTCGAATGACATATAAGAGATCGTTCCCAAAAGTTGAATCATACCAAGAATAAGGTCTGCAACTGTGAAGGCATTTTTGCCAATGTTAGGAGATATGTTCTCTAAGTCTCGAAAACACCAAATTAATCAATAGTTTCTCTCAAGAGAGTGAGGAGGACAAAGAGGATTTAAGTAGAAATGTATTGCTCTGTATTAGAGATGTCACAAAATGTATTCAGTGTGTTACTTGCTTTGCTCTAACTTGAGCGGTTTCTTTTAATGCTTTCTATAAGCCTTACTGAATAAGGATCTTTGATATACTAATGTACTGCGTAATTACACAAATATGTGTAAATGCGGAACCTCTCTTGTTTGAAATTTCCCGACATTAATGCCTTAAGTCAATTCTTCTTTTCTTGTTTTCAGTTAATTCACTAAGACATTGTACATATTGTCTCTAGTAATTAAGTTTTAAAGTCATATGATTAACGAAGTAATTATCTTTTCCCGTCATTTATGTTACTTCCAGCCTCTGGTGTGTTTTCAAGAAAGTATAAATTTACGTTGTAAGCTGTGGCTTACTAAAGCTAACCATTAATTTACAAAAGTGAACGTTAAATTCACATTAAAATTTTTTAAAGACTACTGTACGTTTCAATTATGATAAAAACCTAAGACTGCTATGAGTAGAGAACTGACAAAACGAGTATATAGAACAGTTTTATTTCGTTAAATAAACGTTGTAAGTTGGTTATTGGTTTTTAACGTTAGTGGTGTTAAACTTAGTGAATATTGTAAAAACGCACTAGCTAAATGTCTGAACGTCTTCTTACCTCATCCTTATATGAAACTCTACGAACTATTGTCCCCTAGGGGCAACGATAAGTATACATGCTTTAACAATACAATCCAGGATTCGATTCCCCGTGGTGGCTTTGTTCTAAAAAACAAACTTCGAACTGTTTTCTACAATAAAAACACATAAGAATAAGTAAAACACTATCCAAACTAGGTCGAAAAACTTTAATTTGTCTTCATTTTGCAACTTTAACTCGTATAAAACTTAAAAGACCTTGCAAACAAAAAGACAAAGACAGAAGCATATCTATTTTTGGAAACAATGTGAGCATAGCCTCGCAAAATTAAATCCATTATTAATGTCAAATCAAAACTGAGACCTCTAAATAATGACAGGTTAAACCTCACACTACAATGCGTAGAAAAACTCAAATTTTGCATGAATAAATCTACGAAAACTCAGGATCATTTCAGGTAATACCTTATTTGAAGAAATTTATCTGTCTAGTTTCAGATCTAGCCTTAATATATCAGAAAGTGCCACTTAGATCCATGTTATTGAATCTCTTTTCACGAGGTTTATTCGTTGGTAAAACAGTAGCCCAAATAACTGGCGGTGGGTGGTGATGACTAGCTGCCTTCCCTCTAGTCTTTCACTGCTAAATTAGGGACGGCTAGCGCAGATAACTCTCTTGTAGTTTTGTGCGAAATTCAAAACACTTCCCAAGCTTATACAAACTTGCTAAGTTTTAATTATCAGTTTAATTTCTTGAGTTAACAAATTTGTAGTTAATGATTCCTTCTCCTTTTCCTCTTGCCCCCCAGTGGCACAGCGGTATGTCTGCGGACTTACAACGCTAGAAACCGGGTTTCGATACCCGTGGTGGGCAGAGCACAGATAGCCCTTGTGTAGCTTTGTGCATAATTAAAAACAAACAAACAAACCTTTTCCTCAAAATATTTCACAACTTCCTGATCACGATCACAACATAGGGGGCAATTGCAGCATCGATTCGCTTTTAACATTCTATTAAAAAAAAATATATATTTTTTGTTTAATCGACAAAAACTCAAAATTGCTTAAGTTAGTCTTTAGAGAAAATATCTTTGTTTTCAGCAGTCGACATTATGTGCACATAGATGGTGGGACGAAGAGTGTTGTTTATTCCAGCAAGAGCTATACAATAGATCATCCGCGCTCTGTCCAACACAGGGAATCAAACCTCGATTTTAGCAACGTACCGCTGAATCGCTGGGAACAGAAATAGTGTCACCTCTAGGACCGACCCTCCCAAATCTGTCTCTTTTGGCACTACGAACTTCTGCATCTAGACACGTTTCTTGCGAAATACAAACTCACTCTCTGAGTTGTGTTGCTTGTGATGCAAGCAGCTGTTATGATATAGAGAATGTACAATATGCTAAACATGCAATGCAGCTAATGTGTTGTTAATTTGATTTGAAAAAGTATATGAAGAAACTGTAGAGTACTCGTGACAAACAATAAACTCATATTAAATGTGTATGTCAAATATGTGTAGTTTAAAAACGTGTTTCGTAAGTAAAGAAAATGTACTGTTATGAAAAGTACCTCTAATGCAACTTGTATAACCAAAAAAATTAAGGTGTGTGAAGAATTACCGTGTAGAGTGGATAACGAAATTAATTCGAGAGTGTGAAATAATGTCACGTTTTTACATATGAAGACGAAGGAAAATCCTACATTTATTTTACATGGCATATAATATGTATATATATATATATATATATA
>NW_013665629.1:564480-578903 GCF_000517525.1 Limulus polyphemus
TATATATATATATATATATATATATATATATATGAAAATTTTTTATTGTGTAGTCGACAGCTAACACTCAGTAAAGTTTGTTTGTTTGTTTTGAATTTCGCGCAAAGCTACACGAGGGCTATCTGCTCTAGCCGTCCCTAATTTAGCAGTGTAAGACTAGAGGGAAGGCAGCCAGTCATCACCACCCACCGCCAACTCTTGGGCTACTCTTTTACCAACGAATAGTGGGATTGATCGTCACCTTATAACGCCTCCACGGCTGAATAGGCAAGCATGTTTGGTGTGACGGGAATTCGAACCCGCGAACTAACCATTTGGCCATGACGGGCCTCTCTGAGTTAATTTATAGATTGCCCGCAGATTGCGACTCGAGCGCCCTAACCACGTGGCCATGCTGGGCCACATAGTGCTGCTAATTAAATAGTCTAGCCTTACGTTTAAACTTCATTCTAGATTATTATAAATTTTTTTCGTGAGTATTACAGCAAGAATGAAACATATTTAGTGAGTATAGATTCGTCTTAAAATACCATTTTGTAGACAGAGATTCAGACGTTGAAAAATAAAACAATTTGTTCAGTAGCTGCATGTCGTAAGGCACTAAGATATATTAAGAAACCCATCCCTGAACATGCAATCAATAAGAGTAAACTCAGTAAATACATGACTAATGGACATATCAGTCTACGCCGGAAACTAAAGCGGAAGACAAAGGATTCTATTTATGGAATACCATTGCAGCATTTTTCAGCTTTAGAAGTTTGATGGAGTCTATAAAGACTATAGAATGATATATTTTATAGAACAGACACATAACATAAAAAATGTGATTGAAACCGACGGACAACACACTACTGTCTAGTGATGCGAGTGGTTAAAACAGGTGACCCCTTCAGGCAGTTTTCGTCTCCATTAGGTGTAAAATATAAATAGTTAAGAATTTTATTTTACAGGCGCGTCTTCTTCCATAATAGTTTGCAGCTAATATGTTGTTGTTTTGTTCAGCCAAGAAACACACGTAGTTATAACCCATGTTCGGAATATGTTATTCAGCAATTTTGAGTTATAAGTTTGTTATTGAAATAAGGTTTTAAATATTTTTTTCTCAAGTTTAATACTATATTGAACGGCTTCTGAACATGTTCCCAACATTTTTGTTTCGTTAAGAACGTTATAATCTGTTTATCTCTATAATACTACATCAAAGTAACTAAATATTTATGGCAAAAGTATAGCGTAATTGTGATGAAAATGTCCGAAAACATTATACTATATTTTCAGTTCATATTTCAGTAATGGTGATGAGAAGTATGAAAACTTACGATTTATTTTAAACTACTAGACACTCTGGATGTGATTAGCAAATTAGGCTTAGTTGTATAGAAAATACATTGATATTGTGTAAAGGTGAAATGAAACACAGTTAAATGCTATTGCTAATAACTTTGATTTATATATATATATATTTATTTTAACTATTAAGAAACAGTCTTCTTTTCACCCATTAAGAAGATGTCTCGAAAAAAAAGGACAAAAAGGCTTTTGAATTTGAATGCGCATATAGTTATTTATCTTGGGCATGGAATACGTATTAAATCAAATATATCAGCTCATATTTCACATGCGGTTTTGTTTGGTTTGTTTTGAATTTCGTGCAATGCTGCACGAGGGCTATCTACGCTAGTCATCCCTAATTTAGCAGTGAAAAACTAGAGAGAAGGCACTAGTCAACAGTAGCTAACTTTCAGCTACTCTAATCGAACAGTCGAATTAGACAGTCACCCTTATTACGCACCCACGTCCCCAAAAACGCGTGTTTACGGAATTGTGCGCGAAGCTGTACCCTTCAACCACCGTGATAGTAGTTTTTAGAACGCTTTATCAACAACACCAAGTAATTTCCCAAAATATCGATTTGAAATGTAAGGATTTGAAGTTAAACAAACGCTTTCATTGAAAACTGCAAGCATTTATTGGTTTAGGGAACTATTAATATTCAACGCTTTTTTTGTGAGTAAATGTTTGGAAACTTAATATTTTATTTTCTCTTCAGTCGCTTTATGTAATTTTTAGTGTTTTCCCTGTTCATTAGTCCTAACAGATTATTCCTATTTGATGTCATTTATCAAGAATAACGATTACACGTAAGTGTTTTCATTTAGTTGTTTTCTTTAGACATGCATCCTTATATTCTATTAATCTAAATGATATGGTTGTCTAATTTGTGAGCACATATCGCAGATTTGGTAATTTACTCGTGAAGTTGCTATTTCTTTGATAGCTTGACTGTGTAAAGAATGTAATATAAATTCGCCATTAGCTATCCCCAAGTTAAATGACAATTTTACTATAACTGCTGTTTGTGATCACTCTCATCTGAGAACTTTTGATATATATTTCAAACAACTGACAGTAGATTGTCAAGTGCCTTAATATTTGTTGTGGTATTCTCAGGTGAATTGGTTTTCTTGCAAGTATGAAATCCGTACGCCTAATAACAGGAGAATAGGACAGGACATTTACAGAATAATATAAGTTTGAAAACTAGACTGAGGTTTAAGCTGTGTGAGTAATACAGAGACTGGGCATTTTGATGAAATGTGAAAAAAAAAATCATTATTAAGAACATACACACGAATTGTGCATACTTACGTAGATAAAAGACACGATCGCCTCTACTGGATCAGAGTATGGGTTGACAGCTATTTTTCTCTGAAGAAAGATTTGTGTCGAACCAAGCACGATGAAAACTAAAAGAAAGTTTGAAATTATAGAGGTTCCAATCTAACAAGAAACCTCATAAGATTTCTTTGCATGAAACATGCAGACATCATCCACTCGATCAGCGAAGGCATTGCGATAGTTGATCCTTTTGACATGGATGTGTGATGTTACCGCAACATCCACTTTGGCAGAGTAAATATTATCTGTTAGAAAGAACAAAGACACAAAGGCAACTAGAACTAAACAACTTCAGCTGCCTTTTGGACTACGTGTCTATGAAAAATTGCATAGAAAAAAAAAGTAATGAAAAAATTAAAAAATTCGTATATCAAAATATGGTGAAAAACATGATATACCCGCAGATCACATAGTTACCTTGCAAGTTGGCGTAAACTAAATTCCAGTCGTAAATAAATAAATCATTAAATACCTGCCTCATTGCCACATGCTTCGACTAGAAAATCGTTAGCTCATTGAAAATAAAACATTTTGGGAGCTCATTCAGACATTTATGTAATGAAGTATGCTATTAGATAACAGAAGGTCTAGTTTTGGGAAACTATGCATAAAGTTTAGAAGTTACACGCAGGGACACGTTAATTAGGTTCTATGGGCCCAAAATGGAATTTGTAGAATATCACTTGGTGACTACTTGACAGTTGTTTCATACGTGCATGATTAAAGAGAATTTTCTAGATTCTATAGATGTAACGTTTCATGTACACCCAAAAGCATTCACGTGTTTCTTGGCTAACTTAAAGTAATTACGACAATAACTGCAGTGATATGAGTCTAACCACTACATGAAATCCACTGGAAACTGATTTTTATGGTTAATTTATTCTGTTCATAAGTTACCGAAATTGTTCACTGTGTGAGTACATGTTTTCTTCGTGATCATTCGTCTTACTTTAACTTAAATACACACTAAGAATTGTAATGAACTTGATAATTGCTCCAGAATAAGGATAACAGGTTACACTGAAAAATGAAAGCAATGTGGAAATGTGCAACACATAATTGACAGCGTGGATTTTTATTAAACATTTTATTTATGTCTGCGTATCAATTTTATAGAAATAACTACATTTATAGTAACGAGAATTACATAATTACTGGGTTATACTGTACGTGTTTAAACTTGTGCACATTTTATGTAGATTTGAACTAAACATAAAGGAATTACATAGTAGTAGGAATAGACCATTTATCAGATTTAGCCACTATTCATAAGCCTAAATGGGAAAAGAAGTAAAGGAAAAAATGTAAAAGTTAAGAGCAGATATAAGAGATAAGGACCACACCATTCGGCGCCGTTCGCAGCTGATTTCGAGAACGTTTGCTCGTAATGAAATCTAATTTATAAAAGTAATAATGGATGAAAAGTAAAACACGTCGCTACAAGTGGACAAAGGTGGGTGATAAGTAAACTTATCTTTTAAACTATTTTTAGCCAAAATAATAGTGATATACCTATATGAACAAAATAATAAACCTATGATGTGTAGTTTAAAATATACAGTTTTTATTTGAGAAAAATCTTGTATGAATTAAAAGTACGAAAAAAAAAATCAAAATTTAAGAATGAAAGTCAATAGTTGTATTTCACTCTCTTATATCAGGGAAAGTAGTTTACCCTATTAATATGAAGAAAAAATTGTAAATTGAAATAGTGCCATAAACTAGGTTCCTCCAGGACTGGATGGATAGATGGTCTTAATAGTTCTTTAGTTTTTGCTTTGAAATGTGCCTTTTGTTGTTGATGATCCTGCATTTGTGGCTTCCTTTTTTTGGGTAAAGCATTTCAAATACTAAGAAAAGTTAAATATGGAAACAAAAATTACAAAAATAACCAGAAAAATTGAAATATATTTCATTGATTGTAAATTTTTAAGAGATAAGTAGAAAAAAAAGAGATAAGCTTAATTAGATAAAGAATAGAATCATCATATCTATTGGTTCCCAGGTGGGTCAACAGTAAGTTTAAGGACTTACACTGTTAAAATCCGGTGTTCGATTTCCTACGATAGATACAGCAGATAGCCGAATGTGGCTTTACTCTAGAACAATCAAATCATATCTATAGTCTAAAGAATCTTCATTTTCTTAAAAACTTTAAATTTATAAATTATTTATCATGAATATTATGAACAGGGTTAATAGTAACAGTAGAATAATATCTATATTTTGAGTAGAGATTTTGAGATTAAAATTCAAATAGCAAGAAAATATTAAAAGAGTAACATTAATGAACTGGATCTGACTATAAGCGATGAAAATTTTTCATTAGCAATTATTTTTGGACCAAATATCGATGAATCTAATTTTTTCATGAAGATAATAAAATTATATTATAGTGAAGTAATCAAAAAAATGCTGATTGGTCACCCAACAAAATTTTGATGGTTATGTCTTAAGCTTTTTTTTACACAATTTGAGGGGGTCTCAGCTGAGATGTATCGCTCTCAAAGTTTGTGAGGGAGAAATAAGTTGGTTTACTGCCAGTGGATGTGCGGAATTATAGTTCAAACACATTCTACTGTGTGTGTGTGTGTTGGCTTTACATAAAATGATGGGTAATTGGTCTATCATTGTTATCTCTAACCATTACATCGAGAAAGGTAAGTTGGTGTATTGGTGTATTGTTCAAGGGGAAACTGAATGTGAATATGAAGGATTTGGATATATCAGTGTAAATGAATCACATAAAGACTGGCTGTATTATTTCTAATGAGTTATTTCTAGCATTTGGGTTATTCCTATCCAGATATTCTGTTGTATCTGCCTTTTAATCTTGTACAAAATTCAATTTTCCACAAATTATATTACAGCATATTTTTTAAGAGAAACCAAAAAAGAAAGCTGAACACAATTTTACTCAAAATCACGCACAAAATTGTATGAATGATGCGCCTTCTTTGATTTTGCCCCATAATTTTGTAAACAAAGAATAGCTTTAAGAATAAGATTATTCAAACGAAATCCCAACGTCTAAAAGGCCATGACGTCATCTTATAAAATAAACTCCACCTTTTGGATTGTATTTACTATGGGTTAGCGAAATTTCAAAATTATTTTAGCTTTTCATGGGCTATAATATTTTTCGTTAATGCTATAATGTCTCAATTTTGAGTTTTCTGACGAAATAAGCACTATCCGATATTGCGATATTGTGAGATCTGCACTCGAACCACTAAGATACTCCGTTTTTAATTGAAAACTTTCCTACCTGACAGTTCTAAAAGGTCGGAGCATAACACTCTGCATTGTTTACTAATTAACCTTCAAAATTTTAAAAACAGAAACCATTGACGAGACTTATAGGTCTACTTGTGAGCGTATAAATGAACATCCGGGGAACTGCTACAAAAAGGACTTAAATCCCACAAGGATTTCATTTCTGCCAAAAGTATGTCCACAATAACACGCAAAATGACATGTATTTTTTTTTTACGAAAATCCCGTACTGAGCTAAAACCTCAAACGATCGCCTCACTACGGAAAGTTCATTGATTAGCACTAAAACACAGTTACTGAAACACTGAAGCTAGTTGGCTTGTTCTTGAAGTAAAGAGAAACTGGGAATATAAACTAGATTAATTATCCTAGTATAAGTCAATAATGTGCTTATAACTGTCCCTTTAATTGAAATTTTATCCTTTACATTATTATTGATTTTCTCATACAGTTTTTCCAGGTTTTTTTTTGCAATTTGTGATCCCATGTAATAATAACGTATTTCGCTTTATAGTATCTACTAGCTTAATTTCCTTTCATAAGTTGTTTACGTCGATGTATAGTTATTTGGCCGTAGGTGTAGCAGCGACGTCACTAGGTTTCAATAAGCGGAAAAGCTGGAAAAATGTTTTGATTCGTTTTTTTTGGCTTTGTCATTTTCTTGTGCTATTAGTTACCTTAATTATTAAAACTAAGGAGTTTTTGATATTATCTGAGATCTTCTGTCTTTTTTATTTCCTTGAATAAAATTACTGAATTGGTGAGGGCTAGTTAATTCATAACGTCCAAATAACCTTTACAGGCTGCTCAACAATGCGATATATTTCATTTTGAGTTTTTGTTTTTATGTTTTTTGTATGTTCGATCTTGTATGTATTAATTTTAAAAAATAATGTTACTAAGTGAATGGAAAAAAATCTCTCCTAAATCCAAGAAAGTTGAAATAAACTAATCCAATCACCTACCTTTGCAATAATACTATTGAAATTTGCTTTCAGATGAATTACTTTAAAAATACCCATTTATTTAGCTAATGCCTTGTGGTAGTTACTAAATATAACTTTGGTAGGTACTAACTCTTTCAACAATGATCGCCTAAATCTGTTGCTCCGAAAACAACTTAAAAATCCAATTAATTTTAAATGAACTGCTACTTCAGTTAGAACTGTTATCAAACAGCCAGCCGTTCTGTTAAGGATTCTTTCGTCTTTACACAAAAATATGACAATTTCTCAGTTATTTAGGTTTTTACACCAATAATGAACTACAGTATTTTCTTATTAATATAGGACCTTCTTGTTATATGACTTAATCAAAATTACTTTTAACAATATTACTTAATAACCTTTTTAACATTTTACAGTAAACATTATAAAATATTCTAAAATAAAATTCTAGAGAAACTTTATATAAAAGCTTAAAATAACTTTTTTAACATTTTACAGTAAACATTATAAAATATTCTAAAATAAAATTCTAGAGAAACTTTATATAAAAGCTTAAAAATATCTTTTTTAACATTTTACAGTAAACATTATAAAATATTCTAAAATAAAATTCTAGAGAAACTTTATATAAAAGCTTAAAAATATCTTTTTTAACATTAGTTATTTCAATTACAGCATGCCTGTATCTTTTTTTATAAATGAGCACATGCGTGTCGGTTAGAATATACAAGCATTTAAAGTTATTCATTCAACTGAGTGGAATGTAACAGTAAAATTTCCCGGGTTGATGGTTGAGTAACTTTGTTGCTACATTTTTCATTTTTGATTAGCAGTAATTTTTAGTGTAGCCATCTTAGGATGTATTACGTTGCTTATGTAGTTAGGTGATCGATATGGAGGATTGTAAGCCCAAACTTAAGAGGAAAGTGTTATGAATGACATTCAATGATCCCATTATAAAAGCAACTATTTTCTCAGAGGGGCTGTCAGATAGACTTAGATGTATAACGCCACCGACGTCAAATCTTGCATGACTATTTTACCAACGAATAGTGGGATTGACTGTTACTGTCTAACACCTCTATGTTTGAAAGAACGAGCATGTTCGGTTACGGGATTCGAACTCGGGAACGCTGAGATGAATAGGAGTTAAAAAAATTAAAGTATTGTGAGTGAATGTCATACAACATAAACCAAAGGCCCGTCAATTTGTAATTAACAAGAATCTTTCCGATCTAACTTACATGGCACAATTAAAGAAAATTGTTCGATTTATGAGAATTACAGGATGGGACATTACTTTTATTGCATCAATCTCTCAAATTTTCTTCCTTCTTGCAAACACATTTGAGAGCACTTGAAACATAAGCATTGAGCACTTTCTAAAATTGCTAATGTTATCTGAATACAATCAGTCCTAAAATTTTCCTTCAGACATTTCATGGTTAGTTATCTGTCGCGTATTTTAAGTGATCCTATGAGAAGTCTAAAGATAAGTCAGGGTTTCTTCGTGACCATTTCACCGGCTCACTTCTGTCAACCCACTTTCCCGGAAAGACAACACTCATAAGTTGCAAATCATCAGAGCATAACGTGGTTAGTCCTAATCCCGTTGGAATAGCATTTTGAAATATTTGGTTTAATGAAACTTATTCTAGTTCAGGTAACAAGTACCTCTGTATTTTTTGAAGGTAACTTTCACTAGTAGTGTAAAACTAGTCTTATAAGTACCTAACAAAGCTCATTACGCTATCATGTGTTGAATTTCTTGTATAAATTTATTATTTAGAAACGAAAGTTTTATCTGCTTATGTGATCAGTATGTTGAAGAACGGTTCCATTGCTGAAGCAAGGTAAATTACAACGTCGCAAAACTTTTGGCCAATCTTGTAGAGTTGAAAATTAAACATCCTAAGATTATTGCGACAATAGCAACTCAATGACGTTAACTTTGTTGTTTCTATACAAATCTGTCGACTCTGATTCCAGCATTATGAGAAGTACTCACGTAGTTCAATATATTAAATAATTTTGGTGTATTACAACGTTACTCTGCTTTTATTGGTGTAATTAACACAACACATATTTCGTGTTATTGATTTGTTCTGTAATCTTATAACGTGTTCATTTCCTTCAGCCGTATATGTGAATCTTTCTTATCAGATGTAAAGCAGAAACTCCTAATGTCATATTTGATTCAATTTCGCCTCATTAAAAGATAACGCGTAGTATACTATAGTAAATCTTGTCACCTGTCTTCATTTTCCGCTAGCACATAAATCCATGTCTGTTTGCAGCAAAGCACCTGTTAAACAACGTTATGCTGTTGTCAGCTCAGTTTTCGGTATTAAACTTTGAAATTTTTGTTTTCTCATTTCTAGAGTTGAGTATTATTTGGCAAACTATAAATTAACTCAGAGAGGCCCGTCATGGCCAAGTGGTTAGTTCGCGGGTTCGAATTCCCGTCACACCAAACATGCTCGCCTTTTCAGCCGTGGGGGCGTTATAATGTGACGGTCAATCCCACTATTCGTTGGTAAAAGCGTAGCCCAACAGTTGGCAGTGGAGGTGATGACTAGCTGCCTTCCCTCTAGTCTTACACTGCTAAATTAGGTACGGCTAGCGCAGATAGCCCTCGTGTAGCTTTGCGCGAAATTCAAAAAACAAACAAACTCAGAGAGTGCATCTCCTGCCCAGCAATGTATTGTTATGTTTTTGCAGCAACCAACCTAAGGTATATACCAAAACATTCCTAACCATCCTATATCAATATATTTTCAAAAATTTTTCAACATCCCAATTTGCCATAATTTTAACTATGTTAAAATGTTGACCATCAGTGTGACCTTGACCTTTGCGTTACATTCACCAAACGGGCCTCGGAGAAGATCAAACCTTTGTGCTAAATGTGAGTGAAATCAGATAGAAAGTTTGTACTGTTAACACGTAAACATACATACGCACAACGATATTTGAACATCATTTTAAAATTCATCGTATTATTATTTTTTATTTCATTCTAAGTCTCTGTTTGACTTATGTTGTGTAAATAATATCATTCCGTATTTCTTATAGTGCATTTGATAAATTGCTGTTAATTAATTCATTACCCTCTCGTATATTCTTACAGATAAGATTATCTGCTTAAACCTATTCAAAATTTAGCTGTCGTGTGAATTATTCCTTGCTTTTTAGATTTTTTTTTGTTCTTATGTAACTAGAGCTGTGGCAGTTCTAGATAATCACCAAAGTTAATAATGTTACATTAGTTACTACAGAGACTGAAGTTACTTTTAGCGAATTGGTTTGAATCTAATAATTAAAGCAAGTAAAACTAATATCTAGTCATTGAAGAAAAATAAAGTTTTTATCATTTAGTATTGTTATGGATCGTATGATACAAATACATGATAGTAAAGCTGATACTATTTTGAGGCCAATGAGATCGTCTATTTTTAATTTTGTTACTACAGACAACGTAAAAAGTTCACTCTCACAAAAATTAGTTGATATTATCTATAACCAAACGAAGAGCTATGCATGTAGTGGAGGAACAGATTATATGATAAGCATGTGAAACGGTGGTTACATTCCTGGGCAATGAGGCAAACATACCGTTTATATAATTAGATATTGTCTTCTTACGATGGAAGTTAAAGCTTATAATCCTTGTGAACGAGGGTTGTTAATTTATAGCTTTGTTCGTGAGAGAGGTTGAAAACTGATTTTTAGATTCAATCTGCATAGGATATTATATTACAATATTGTGTATAATGAGTTGCAGTTAATGCTTCATTGATTAAGAATCTGGTGTGGCTTGGTGATTAGGACGCTCGACTCCCAGTATGTAGATTGCGGATGTGAGGTTGCTGTAAAGTTCAGGTCAATCCCACTATTCGTCGGTAAAGAGTAGGCAAATATTTGGTGGCGGTTGGTGTTGACTAGCTGTCTTCCCTCTATCTTATCGCTGGAAAACTAAAGGCGGCTAGCACAGATAACCCTTGAGTAGTTTTGCGTGAATTTCAGCAAATAAACAACCACTGGTTAACCAGAAGTGTCTTTCAGAAATTGTGTACGTATTCATAATAATAACCCGAATAACCAGATAACTAACTCATCTTCGTTGATATATATTTAGTTGCTTTCAAACATTTTGAACATGTTAGGGTACACAGTGGTGTTAGAAAAACGCGTAGGTTCAAGAAGTCTAGACAGAAATGAATAAAAACTCTATAAACCGAGCGTTTTCGAAAGGTGGACCTTTCTTCTTCAGGGGCAAGCTGGGAATGGTGGTGTAATCGAATGAGTGAAATATATATAAAGGGAGTTTAATGACATCATGAAGAACATCCGTTTTTCCAGGAAATGTTTAGTTTATTTCTCTATGTATTGTTGTAAGCATTTAATTTCCCATACAATGTAGCCGATGGCGAAAGTGTATGTGAAAAGGTGTTAGGGATATTTTACTTTAGAACTAGCTGAATATGTGTATATTTAAAACTATACTTAAGTGTTTAAGTTAAATTTATTGTTTTAGAGGAGTTCTTTAAGCTTATCAGTTATGATCTTAATAAATTGAGTTTTTCGTAGAAATTAGTGTCGTCTAGTTGCCAGTTAGCTTCCGTGATATAGTCATTATTGTTAAGAATAAAAAGAGCTTCTTCCCTGTCTGGAGGCTTTATTATTATATTGTTGTTCGATTTAAGATTGTATAGAGCACTTCTTTCATTTTGGTTAATATTATTATAACATTGCTTGGAAGATTTTAAGGTCTGTATTATGTCATTTTCTACCGCTTTAATATAACTCTCTAAATGTGGTTCTCTGTTTGGTGGTGTCCAAAATGACTTTTCTTTACATTTCGGTGTATGTTAATTTTCAGTAGGGTGGGGTTTGTTGTGAAAAAATTCGCGAGGTCTTAGTTTTTTAGAGAATTCATGATGGTCAGAAAGAAGTTCGGGCTCATTAACATAGCTGTTATTTGATAATTATAATTTGATAGAAAATGATTCGGTTTGCTGTTAGAGGTAGGTTTTTATAGGTAGAAACTGAAACAAAGTAATTGACATTTGAGTTCGATTAAAGCGCCTGTTTTTCTATAAATTTCTGCCGTGACATCGACTCCTGTATGTAAGTTTTTGAGATTCCGCGAATAGCGAGTTCATTTGTTTTATTTCATTGTTAAGCACAAAGCTACACAACAGGGAATCTGCACTCTGTCTACTGGAGAGAATTGAACTCTGGATTTAGAGATAATAGTTGGGAAACTTACTGCTGTCCCACCGCGGGATCGAAGAACTGCACGGAGAGAAGATTTTGTAAAAAGTTCGATGAACCATACTTAAAGTTGAAACATTAAGAACTTGATGATCCATGTTTTAAATATTCTAATGTCGTATCAGTGAAGTTGAGTCGTATATGTTATTGCTCTGCCTTCTCTATATATCAATAAATATGCTGCCTGATTTTGCTGACCTGTTTATAGTTGCCAAAAAAAACAACAAAAAACAAGACATGAAATTTACTTATTAACAAAAATAAACTGAGTTACATATATTTTAAAGCTTATTTTAAAACCAGTGTCTATATGCTTTTATGGTATTATGTTCAATAATATTGGTGTTTTTATTAGGCAAATCTTACTTATTGTGTTTAACGTTATGATATTTTTTATTCTAAGTAGTAGCAGTACAATTATCAGGCTTAATATTTTACAGAATAGTTTAGAATCAAGCATTCCTATGTCACAATATCTGCTGTGCTATGCAAACATCTTAACTGAAACCCCATATATAATGAAAATAACGTAAAAGATGCAAAAACAAATCATATGTGCTGCATCTATTTTTTTGAGTGTGTTGGAAAAAAACGGCTAGTTTGTGGAGAAATCACTAGATTCTTATTTATAGCTATATATATATATATATATATAATCACAAGTATGCTCTATTCAGTGATTACCTTAGAGTAAATATTAACAAATCAATTCAGTATTCATTCCTTCAACACACTCTTTTCATGTTGCTTTGAAGTTAAAAGATTAGGCCATTTTGAAACTTAGTAATGTCAAATAGAATATTTCTTTGTTTTGCAAAGCTACGCAAGAATTATCTACGCTATTCGTACCTAATTACGAAATGATAGATTAGAGGAAGTTTAGTTAGTTAACAGATTCATCTTTTACGTTTGGGCTAATATAATGAATACGCAGGATTTCACCTTCTCTCTTAGAGTGTACCTACGGCTTCAAAGCAAGGAATGCACTCTTTGATTCACACACACACACACACACATACACCTGAACGCTAATCACTAGATTTTGTCCGGACTTATAATATTTATAATGCATATATATATATTGCTTTATTAATGCTCAAACATGCATCAGAAAATGTAATATACAGTAACTTATCTTAGTGTAAGTTATTGCAACATATTTAACAAACATTTGTGATAAATTAAATCAGTATGACCATCAGATAGATATAGTATGTCTGAATAGTTTGCTACTAAAAAACTAGAACCAAACTAATTAATCTAAAATTTAGCTTGTAACATTATCCATTATACCCTGTATTACCTTTAATAATCTTCTACCTGAACGTTAATTATGAGAATGGTGCATAATGAATAATGATTACTCATAGAGAGAATCAAAAGCGTTACTTTACTACTTTACTTTACTTTTTCACTTTTAATGCAATTTTTTTGACATAGTGTTAATATCGTGTGATTTTTCAAAATTAAGCGCTTAGGAAATTAAAATTACTCTTAACTAATTAGTTGGAAGGTAACAAACCGGCTATATCACATAAATTAGAAAATTAAAATTCTATATATATTTGCTGTCATTAGAAATAGCTACTTAAATAATTATTTGCTAGGAACCAAGAGAAAAACTAGTATTTTACAAAACATAAATAATCATGAATTAACTAGTGTCAAAAATAAATAATTGTACACTTAATCATAATACTTCTAGAGTATCCTCGTACAAGTCCATATTTTACTTTATTAATTTGCGTTACACTCGGGATTTTTACTGTTCCTTAATTTTAATGTAGCTATTTCAATAGTGCTTTAAAAGTGTGAAAAAATAGGTAATTAATTCTTGAATATATATATATATATAGATTAAAATCCTCTGGGACAGTTAATTAAAAGTTAATTAAAAACAACGATGAAAAACAATAACAACTTTCCAGTGTTAGCTATCGTTTTCGAGAGCCTGTCTAACTGGAACTTTAGGCAGCGCACGTAAGCCACAGCGATGCTGCTTTGATAGAATGTCCACGTTAACGTAAAAGCAAAGAACCACATGCTTGTATGATGAACTGAAGCTCTGTATCACGACTGAAGATAACAGTTTTACATTTAACAATGGGTCAGTTTTGTCAAATATACCTATTCTAATTATAGTATGAAAAATAGCATACAGGTCAATGACCTACAAACAAGCTATAAATAATTTGGCAATTGTCTTGTAATTCACTCCTGAAGATGACGTTGTAACGT
>NW_013665629.1:579291-580435 GCF_000517525.1 Limulus polyphemus
TGATTTTATACTTA
Organism: Limulus polyphemus; assembly: GCF_000517525.1. NCBI lineage: Eukaryota > Metazoa > Arthropoda > Merostomata > Xiphosura > Limulidae > Limulus > Limulus polyphemus. The sequence goes on from NW_013665629.1 coordinate 579,306, forward strand.
TTCTAATATTGGAATCATCATTCAAAATGTTTATATAATTTCAATTGAATTAATAGATCATTATTAAAGATAGATAATCTGTTTTTTCCCATTTAGTGAAATCAATAGTTAAAAGTTCTCTATTAACAAGGGTTCCCGACCAGTTTGACTACTTCTTTCCAGGTGGTGCCCTATGTCTTCAGATATTTTTGAACAGTCACCCTCGAGCCTGTCTCTATGGTATCAAACTAATGATCTTCGTAATCATGGTATTTCTGTCTTTTCCTTGTACAGCTTTTGGTCACCTTCTTGTGGTGCCAAAGCCGGTCCCAAAACTCGTATAATATACTACCTTGAGATGCCAAAACTGATTCTTAACCTAGACAAACCTGCTCACCCCTTTCAGCCGTGAGAGGGTGGTGGTATGATGTTATGGTCAATTATACCGTTTGTTGGTAAAAGAGTAGCCAAAGAGTTGGTAGTGGGTGATGATGACTAGCTGCCTTCCCTCTAATCTATCACTTCAAAATTAGGGATGGCTAGCGCAGATAATTCTCGTATAGCTTTGAGCACAGTTCAATAAACAAATAGACAATATATTTCAATATTGTTAGGAAACAATTACTTGGTGTATATGAAACTTTTGTTCCAAGAATATTAGCAACTCTTGTTAATTTGTCATTAGTGTTCATCCTTAGGAACTTTTAAGAGGTTGGACGCTGATGAATATATTGTGATTCTTGTGAACTATTATTTGAAAACAGTATTTATGTGTTTAATGTTTTTATTTTATGTTTGACGTATTAGTCTGTATGAGCAAAATGCGCTCTGTTGTCTAATGATTTTATTACAGATTATTTGTATGACTTCGAATTTTGTAATATGCGATTCAAGTAACTAACTATCAGTACTGGTTGTCTCCGTTGTACCTTCTGTTTTTAGCGTTTTTAGCCTTGAAACGTATCGGAGGTCCGTCAGACAGACATAAGAAAGTTATTTAATTCATATCTTGTCCGAAATAAACAAAGTCTGCCAAACTATAACTTTAGTTTATTTAATAAACGATTAACGAAGCGTGGTCTGGTGTTTAGCGTGTCCGGATTGTGTTTGTTTGTTTTTGGAATTTCGCGCAAAGCTACACGAGGGCTATC
>NW_013665629.1:580732-604666 GCF_000517525.1 Limulus polyphemus
TATAACGCCCCCACGGCTGAAAGGGCGAGCATGTTTGGTGGGATGCGGATTCGAGTCGAGCGCCTTATCCACCTGGCCATGCCGGGCCATGGATTGTGAATCCGAGGGTTCATGGTTTGTGTTTTGTTGCCACGAAAGGCGTTTCTTACTTTGGAGAAGCGGCTGCGCTTTGAGAGTTAAGCTCAAATCTCACTATTCAGTTAGACAAAAGTAGCCCAAGAACTCTTTCTAGTTTATCATTTGAAAAGGAAGGACGACTATGCACATAAAACCCTCTATGTCGTTTTTGCAAGAAAATTCCGAAACAAGCAAACAATTAAAATACTTTATATTTTATATAGCTTTTTGGTTAATAATTAAACATTCTTCTAATTTATGTTTTAAACCGTTTTGCTAAATTGTCAGTAACAAATTATTATGGTATGGTTATCTTGCACATTAGTTATATAAATAAATAATTGAAGCTTACCTAACATTTACAGAAGGGGAACATTTTGAAAGCGTTGTTGAGTGAATAAGAAAGTTTTTTACTAAACAACGATGTATTTGTAATATAATACTATCCTAATGGATAATTCTGTGCTCTCCAAGATAAAATTAAATATTCATGGATATAGAAGTAACCAAAAACAATAAATTTACATAGATGAGACACAATGGAAAAAACCTAACTGCATATACAGTAAACATGCTATACTAGTTGTAAAGAAGATGAGAACTAAAAAGAAAAATGATTTAGGAAGTTGATTAAATCTTTTGCTTACATACAAACAAAATAATGAAAGGGGCGTGAAAAAGAAGACAGACCAAGGTACTTTCGAAACACGCACGTTTTATGCAATAAATATCATTGTGCTTATAAACCATTGCTTGCTAATTTACAACAAAAATCTAATTCATAATAGCAAATGATTATGTTCGTCTGAATTGCATTTCAAATAAATTAAAACTCCACTTAAGATGAATTTTATCTTACAACATTGTCAAGAGTATCAAGCGCAATGGTTTTCTCGATTGAATAATTAAACTTGTTCTTACTATGAAAAACAAATACTTCATTGGTAAAAAGTAATTTGAATTATTTAATGTAAAGCGTTACTTAAATGTATTCATGTTTCTTTTTCTTCAAACAAGTTATTTCTTTTAATATATTACACTTTCAGCTAATTAGTTGTAAGTAAAATACGGAGTAATATTCGTTGGACTGGATTACGTAAACATTGCTTATATTTATTTAGTTGTACGTTAAGGCCAGTATTACTTTTATTAGCATTCAGTTTTTAAACTTAGAATATTTTTGTAGCTTTCACTTACACAAACAGTTTCGGTTATCTTTAAATGGAAATGTCAATGTGCTATTTTATTAGTTTTGAACCCAAATATTCAACCACAAGAAAGATATTTAGGAAAATGTGTAAGTTTATATTTAGTAGGAATAAAAAGTCGTTTCTTATATAACTACCTATTGTAGTATTAATCAATTAAAATAAGAAGTTAGCCATATTTTATTCTTCTCAAGATTTGAACATTTTGAATATTATGATCGTAACATACAATATTCCACTTTAGAATTCATTTCCAAGTTCTTCAAATAGCCCAGGTAGGGAACCATAAATATTTTAAGATCTAGACATACTATAAACAATTGAGATTTAAGTGTGTTACAATAATAAAATTAATTAAAAAATTATAACGCTTTTTAAGCTACTCCGAACTGGACTGAAAATAATCGCCTCCATGCTTCCTTAATAAAATATATAACTTTTGTAAAGGATATACTCGGCTTACTTCTTTGTTAATAACAATCAGCTTGATCCAACAAGTATTCCAAAATTTATTGAAAATTTTAACTATTAAAATGACTACTGTTAGAACACTAAATTGTTAGAGAATTAAACTTTTGTTTTTTGAATGAGCATGGAACATTAAGTTCAGACAAGCCTATATTTTAAGATATATCCATGAAAGATATAATAATGGAAATAAAAACACGCAGTAATTATAAGTCTTGTTGGTCGGTCGTATGTGGTTTTGTTTACTTTCATTATATCCATTATATTCTAAAGTAATAATTACCTAAATGAGGACAAGTATAATCTGAATAGTACTACATCTATTCCTTAAAAATCTCAAATTTGAAATATGTTTGCTTGGTAAATAATATAGGCATGTATATTTGTAAAATGGTGTATTAACAAATAAACAATTACAAATCGAATGATTAATTTACTATTTATTTTATTGGTTATGGTGGTTTATATGTACAACATCTAAATCTATAATAATAAAAGGACGTGTCTTTGGGTCTGTGTATGTATGTGTGCCCGCCATAGCTCCAAGAGGAAAGAACCTAAAAACCTGAAATTTTGGACCCATACTAAGTGGATCCTGAGGGTGTGAACCTGGGTATTACTTATCTTATCCACATGCGTGCGCATCTTTTCAATGAGGCAAGCTAGCGAAAAACCATATAAAAAATAATTAGTTTCTTATATTAGGAATAGAAATCACAGCCAGACAGACAGAAACGTATGTGTGTACGCAAGGGAGCGTGCGTGTCTGCGTAGGTATGACTGCCATAACTCCAAGAGGAAATAAACTAGAAAATTGAAATTTTGCACCCATACTAAGTGAACCCTGAGGATGTGCACATGGGTATCATTACTTATCCTATCCACGTGCGTGCGCAACATTTAATGAGGCAAACTAGCAAATAACCACAAAGAAAAGAAGTGGTTATAGGGTTTTTCATTCATTTCTGTCAAGACTTCTTGAACCTACATGTTTTTCTAACATCATAAATAATAATTATAATAATACTATATTAGAGCGTGTCTATCTGTCTATCTGTGATTTCTTTGGGAAAACAATCAATATTGTCTAATCTGAAGCACTGCAAAGGTAAGAAAACTGTAATAGATTCAGATACAATGTAATGTAAATTTGTGATATCAAATATAAATGTGAAATATTTAACGCAATGATAAAGTTCTTTGATAATAGATAATTCTTAATTTACTGTACTTTCTTTACGGCTTTTTTATGTTCCTGGAAAATAAAAACGTTTAAAGTATTTTTGACCGTTCTTCTATTCTACAATAGGTTCAGAATACACACACTGACATAGCCATCTAGAATATATCAGCCTCATATCTCGAGCGAAGCCCGTAACTTTCGCTAGTATTTAATAAAGAAAGCATTTTGCAGCAAATAAGATTTTCCCTATTGTTCCTTTAGTGGATATATTTTAAAGATACTCATTATCGTTATGTTTTACACAATATTTATTATTTATGAACAACAAAATATTTAGAAGATTTGTTCTTTAAGTTGTCTCATCCTTTGCATGCATGGTCAAGGAATATTTTTTTACAATTTTTGTAATGTCGAGGAAATGTAACTTTAAATCATATTTCACCTTTTCAACAAATTTAGATAATTCAATATATATATATATAAACATACAAAAATGAATATTTATCACTTATTGTGTTAGTTATTGTATATATTATGCAGTGTAATATTCGCAAAGTTTAAGTTGTTAAGAAGATAAATGAAACACGACCTATTACTCCAGAAAACATAATTGGTTTTATTTAAGCCAACGTTTCGCCATTACGGCTTCACCGGATAAACGTAACACTTGCTAACTGATTCAGATTCGCACAGATGATTTCAAAACAATTTCAATCTTCGAAACAAGGTGGGATTTACGTAAGACTATTCTAATAATTCTGCCTCTTTCACCAATGTATACAAAACCACAAAGTTTTCATGTCAAACTATATACTATATTCTTGTGGTTACAGTTTCCTCTTAAACCTGATTTACAACCTGCACATTTGTCTGTGGTTTATTGCATGTTTTGGAATTAAAGGCTGATCTTATTGAAATATTGTTAAAATTTCTACCTGTTTTCTGTGTAACTCTAATATAAAGACCTGATTGTCTTCATGCTTGTCTAATACGAGCTGAAATCTTAGGACTAACGTATGGTTCAACATAATTCGCATGAGATTGCTTTTGTCATGTTGTGATATTTCTGCATTGTTATTGTGGACTCTACGTTCATAGGTTCGTAAAGTCTTATCAATAAATGTTTTTGGATATGCATTAATGTCTAACTTTACTTTGTGTACAAAATGTTGCATAGCTTTAGATTTACCTTCATTAGCTGTACAAGTCTTATCGACATGGTTTAGTTGTCCAATAATAGTCGCGCGTTTAATGTGTAGTGAACAATGCGAGTGGTAATGTAAAAACACTGGTTTGACACAAGGCTTATGATACAGTTCTGTTACAAGCTTACCGTCTCTTCAGATAATCTGAACATCAAGGAACGACAAGATGTTTGATTCTTTGGAGTTCCTATTAGTAAATTTTTTAGTAGAATGGAAATTACTGCTTAAAGTGTTCTTCTAAACCCCAACGATATCGTCAGACATATGGGTCAAATATATTAACTCTTCTTTATACCATTGTTGTAAGGCTTGCCGTTGTGACATCTTCACGTAAATAACTGAAAACGTTTCAGGTACACCAGGTCTCATTAAACTGATAATAACTGTTTCTTAACACCAAGTTAAGACTTTTTAATGCGTTGAATAGTAAATCCCGTTAAATCTATACTGCCTTTATGATTCTTTACAAATTCCATGACTAAATCGACTTCTTCATTAAGGATGGCGGGGTACAACGACTCAACATTCAGACTTAATAATCTACTATCTGGAGTGGTGGTGACGTTACTAGTGGTATGAAGAGTTTCGGAAAATCTTGGTTGCATTTTAAGTGTATAGAAATAAAATTCAAACAATTGTTAAGTAGTCTATCTACAAGCCACGAGAATTTTTACGTTGACGAGTCATAGACTGACACAATGGGTCTCAAAGGAATACCTTCTTTATGGTCCTTGAAAAGACCATAAAATTCGGATGAACTGCTGTTGTTTGGATAAATGTAATATATTTATGAAGTGTTGAATTTCTACTCATGGGTTTTATTACTGTGTTACTAGCAGGATCTCGCTGTAGTGCTTTGTAGTTGTTTTCATTGTGTAGATGTCATTTATACTATGAACATACACATCTATCCATAACCACAGAAACTTTTATAATTAGATTATTATTACCTTTCACATTATTCAAAGCTGTATTGAAGATTTTAAGACTCTCGCTTTAATCATGACATTACAGCTTATAAGTACTCACTACATTATAAATAAATACATACAATCCTAAGAAATATTTAAATAGGGATGAAAAATACTCATTCCTTATAGATTCGAGGTAGAAATAAATATAGAAAAATACAATTTTCTTAAATACATTTTTAATTTTGAAAGCGAAACAAATTCCTTCACATTGGGAAAATTCATTTATGAAATAAAACATTATAAATACCAAAAACTTAAAATTCCACCTTTTCTCCAAAATACGTTTATTAAGTTATACCAAGTAATTAAGTTGTTTTGCTAAATTCACTGTTCCTTTGTTTTGTGTAAGCTCGCAGTTACACAATAACCTACTTTCTCTGTGACCACAGAGGGTATTTAACCCGATATTACAGTATAAATCTCCAAGCTTATCGTTGAACTACAGAAGAGTAGGTTTCACTAATGTTCTAAATTTAATGTTTAAAATCATGACCTAAATTCGATTCTAATCTATTCAATTATATTTCTTTTTATAATTTTTTATCAAAAATATTTAATGAAATTTCTGTTATTTTTAACCTCTCCCATTTTGTTTTCAATTTTTGGAAAGAAATAAGTTTCAAACATATTTTAAGCTGCAAAAATGTTCTACGTTTGACGTTTGAACAAAGATAAAATTAGAAAAAACATATTCATGCTATTAAACCAACTCTTCAAAGAAACAAGTTCGTTTCGTAAGCTAAATATTTAGCACATGCATTATAGAATATTAAGGAAAGAACTGCAAGTAACACGTTATCTTTTCTCATTATATAAACATTCATTATATTAGCACTAACTGCTTGAAACATTTAATGAGATAATAAATAATTTGCAGCGACTAGGTACATAAATCAGATGTTCAGAAGATCAAAGCAGGAATATATGTGGTCCTGTGTTATTTTTATTCCATGAATTGTGTTCTTCTATCATTTTAAATAGATGCACCACTAAATTATATGCATTTTCCGTAGTTTCTGGTTGAAGCAAAAAGTGTAATACTGATTAAACTTTATAAACTTTATAAGTTGTCTACTTAATACTTCTTTCTTAGCAAATAGCACACCCATATCCAAATAGCATTTAGAATTTGTTTCAGTTCTCCTTTTCGAATTGTAAGAAATAGAATGTTAAGTAAGTTCAGTTATTCGTAAGAAAAAAATTACAATTCGGACGCATCTGTAGCCCTTGGAAGAGAGAATTTGTTTAATATTATTACTGTAATGATAGTGTCTTCAATGAACTGTAATTGTATATGTTTCAGAAAACATGTATTCTAGTAGGAACAAGTAGCCTCATTTCTGGTGTTATTGCATCCTGCGGCATGTTGACTGAGTTATTTAGACAACTTTAGCAGGAACAAATCATACAAGATTGTGTGTCTGGAAGGTAAAATATCATGACACATTTACAACACTTATTACTATCGGTTACAGTGGTAATGAAAGTGATAATGATGTCGGGTTTGTGCTTGCAGATGTGTCTCTATATAAATATGTCAAGTGATTTTGATGCCAATCCTGATCCAGTTATTCAGCAAGGCGATAAGCAACTAGATTGTAATCAATATATAGGAAAAGTGTTCATGGACGTGGCTGGAATAATGATAACAGCATGGAAGGTGGAAGTGTTTGAGTTCCAGATCAGGTGACTCAAGAAAATTAACAAATAGAAGGCCAGAAAGATGCTCAAGATGATGATGCAGTTGCAATAAATACAATTGGGCGAAATGGAAGAGTGTGGTCAACAGAGCCACCTGCACAGTATAGAAGATACTAAAGTAAAGATACTATCAAAAATGTGTTTGAACTGAAAATAACTGAAGAAATTATCTATATAATGGTAAGAGAAACAAATAAAGACATTAAGCAGGCTTACAGAAAATGGGATAATGAAAATCCAGATCTAAGACCAAGATTCGTGAACTTCTAGAGCAATTGTAGAACCTAAAAGTGGTCGCCTAGTGTTTTATTGTGACAATGTTCTTGAAGAAGTTCTAGGCTATTCTGAGATTGCTGAGACAAAAACACGAGAGTGTAGAGAAAAGGACAACAGATAAATTGCTACCAATACGAGGTGTTTGATGTATGCAAGTTATCATAAAGACACATCAGTGAATGAAAATTTGGTGTCATTTATAAGTCGCTAACCTTGTCGACAACACATTTTCAGCAAACCAGCAAATTATGTTATCGAAATATAGTGAGCATGTGATGCCAATGTATATAATCTTTTCAATAGAGAAGTGTATTAAGGTCGACAACTAGTGCTGTAATAAGGAACAAGAGCTATAAAGAGCATGGTACAAGAGTTGAACAAATATATTAGGTCGTCAAGAAATTAATGTCGCTTTTATTTAAATGAAAAAAACCGAACAACTTATATATCAAAACATAACATTTATTAAATGAAATAGTCTCCATTCTTATTGATGATGCTTTTTCCATTTTACAATCAGGTTTTTAATGCCCTGATTAAAGAAATCACTTGGTTTTGAAGCAAAAAACATGTCGATGTCCTCTTTAACACCTTCCACATTTGCATACGTTTTCACATTAAGTTGGTGTTGCAGCGAACGAAAAAGATGGTAATCTGATGGTGCCATATCTGGAGAATATGATGTGTGGGGGAGAACTTCCCTTTCCCATTGATGAGTGAAGGGCGTTTCTGATTAAGTGCTTGATTTAAACATTCCAGTTGCTGACTATAGATGTCTGCATTGACAGTTCGCTGTGGATTGAGGAGTTCGAAATGAATTACTCCTTTGATGTCACACCAAAGGCAAAGCATCACTTTCTGCAGACTTGCTGTTGGGTCGGAAGTGGTTTTTTTCTAGGAATGAGTCGTTGATTTTGGCGTTTAATATTCGCATAGAGAATCAATTTTTCATCACCGGTGACAATTCTGTCCAAAAATGGTTCACGTGCATTACGCGCCAGAAGAGACGAAGCAATGTTCACACGTTGGAAACGATGATCATCGGAGAGTTTGTGAGGCACCAAAACACCTTCCTTGTGGAGTTTTCCCATATACTTTAAATGTGTACGCACTGTTTCATGATAGACATGCAATTTCAGGGCCATTTCACGAGTGTGTTACCTTAGGTTAGACTCAATAAGCGTCTTCAGAGCATCAATATCAATTCCAACATGCACTGCACGACCTCCTGTGTGTTACCTGTGAGAAAAACAGTCTTTCTGCATCTGTTCTACAGGCACACGACGAACACAAACCGTAGCACCAGCTTTAACAAGCCGGAAACAAGATTCATCTGAAAAGATGAAATGTCGGCAATGTCCTAACTGTAAATTGGTATGCTGTCTTGTCCAAGTAACATTGTAACGGCTGTGAATTCTAGTTAATATTGGTTTGTAGATAGCCCTTTTTGTAAAATAACCTTCTTTGGTCAGTTTCCTATTCACTGTTTTTCTGGATACCCTGGAATGAATGTGATCATGCCATTACTGTCGTAAGGGGTTGCAAGACTTCTCAACCTTGACGTGTGTACCTGATCAAAACACGGTCATCCCTGGCAGTAGTTTTTCGGGATCTACCAGTAGACTATCCTGTAACAATATTTCCCGTAGCCTGATGACGTTTCAGGATTCTGTATACAGTACACTGGCAACGTTCATTTGCTTCATACTATTTCTGGACAGTCGAATAATTTGATGCCTATAACTTCTGGCACGTGACGAGACATGACTCTACACCAAGTACATGTCTGTCGTAACGTGTGATTACGTTCTCTGTTACTACTCTGCAATTTTCTCATTAAGTAATCCATGCATGTAGACAGTACCATTAATGTATAACAGGATGTAAACATTTTGTCTAAGACTGTATGTTAGAAAAGTAAAATATAAGTATGAGTTATCTCCAACAATGCTTATGCGAAAAAAAAAGAGAACAATCTCCAGTGCTTGGTTTCAGTGACCAACTTACACTTACATCTTATGCATAAAAAATATGCACCATAATACCAATGTTGCAGATGAATTCTGAAAACCCGATCATCTTGCACACAATGATACCAAAAGGGGAGTTGACAATAATGATCACCTTGCATGTCTTTGAGCTGTAGGTATAAGATAAAGCAATGGCTAATGATTCTGTTTTTTAGCATCCCTGATGCTCATGGCATAGCAGCCCTCATAATATGGCTGTGCAACAATCTGTTTAGAACCGAAAAACAACAAACGCGTTGTCTCCACAAATTACTTGTCAAGCTGGATCATGCATTGGGCTATGACTTAATTCAGGAAAGACTGGAGAGTTCCAAACAGCTTCATCAGCCCTGAAGAAGCTTTGGAAAGAAATTATGATGGTAACCAGGACAGATGCCTCTTGTGCCCTAGGGAACAGAAAGAACAGCAAGACATGCACATCCTGTGGCAAATATGTTTACTCTGTTCACAGCAAACTAGCGCTGGAAAAAGATTTTGTATAAAATGCAGTCGAACTTCATAATATTCATGCTGTAACTACCATTAGTTCGTATTACAGTTAAAAGCTGTAAACTTAGACTCCTTGGCACCAGTGACTGTGGACCATGGAATGTAACCAAGCGTCGCAATGTACTGTAAGATTTACATGGAAAATCAAATATCTTAAGACCAATTGTGATGAAAACCCGTAACTTTTAAGACTAAGGCTTTATTCAACATATCTGTGGTCAGAATATTTGGTACATACTATTAATTTGAGTTGTTTTGTTTGTAAATCATTGTTTATTTTCAATTTATATCTCTTGGTAGTATTGTTAATTTGATATACGAAAAACAGGATTAAAGTCAAATTCATGAGGTAATCAGCCATGATGAAAGAGTTAAGACTAACACAGCAAAAAGCAGCAAGCAAATTTCAAAATTCCCGGAAAATGAGCGCTTTCGAAAAGTTGACAATTTTAGAAAGCGCTAGAGTTTTAAATCACTCGAAAGTGCCACAGTTTATAGGTCTTTTGAAGTATTTTATGTAAGCTAATATTTAGATTTTAGCCAAAGAAGAAATTAGACCTAACTTTAGTATTACTAAATACAAATAAAATAGACTATGCTATTATAAATTTTTATACTTTGTTTATAATTCTTGTAAAATCGAAAGAAAGAAAAAGAACTCTAGTGAAATGAAGATTTTATATAGAATGGCCTACATCCAATTAGATAGCCCTTCTCATAGCATTATCAGGGCTTCCAACTTCTAGTTTCAGCAATCCGTTTGAGTGAGACTTTCAACAAAATAAACTTTTAGTGCGCAGTAAGGTGCTCAAACAGCTAAAGCTGTTGCGTGTACTGTTGTAGGAGTTCTGGGGGCATGCTTTGCCAGAAATGGTATTATTCAATGAAGTAAGATGATGCAACCTGGTGAAGTTCCTAGATGATTGTAATATTGACTTTGTCTTGGATCAATCAACCACAAGGTGTTATAGAAAACTGATTTTTACAACGTGAGATTTGTTTTTTTACTAATGCGTGTGAGCGTGAGAATAAGCCCAGATGTATGAGCCTCACGCTCAATAGATGATTTTTGGTAGCACTAGCATAGGAAAGTCTTGCTTGTAACTTTATTGGCACTGTTAGTATCGTAATTCAAATAAATAGGCAAAAACAGACAGATTTCCATGTGATATAGCAGGTTGTTAAAAACCATTTAAAACACGAATTGCTCTCATTATTCATGTCACAAGATATAACCCCCCAAAAAATAATGCGCGAAGAGGTAATGACTGTCTAATAGGTTTGAAGTGTGAAATGTCATTTCATAATGTGTCTTCCTTACCTGGAATTTTAAGTTACCTGAGGTATCATAAAAAGTTTGATAATAAAAAGCCAAATTTTTCTCGTTACCATAAGGAATACACCTATAGTGAAATTGCTTCGCTGTATATACTATCTTCCAGCTTTTACTCTAATACTGATGAAATGCCTCATCATGATGAAGTGTTAAATAATGAGTTGTGTAACAGAGATTTTGAAAAAAAAGTGTTTTATTACTAAACAAGTCGATTTTAACTTATTGATGCAAAACTTGAACATTTTTTTACTTGAAATTGAAAGGTAAATGTTTAGCTCCTTCTTCTACTGTGCAAGCAATATTAGAAAAAATTCATTAATCACTGGTTGCATTAAGATATTGTAAATTCACACTTCGATCAGTGTAATTGCTGACATCTGTTTTACTGTTACTATTTACAACAAACAAATAAATTGAGAATATTAGATGAAATCATGAATATGTGTAGAAAACTAACTGTTTGTAACTGTTTGTCTCCATCTTAGAAAATAATGGATATGTCCTTATATTCATTATCAAGCTATACAGTTAACAAATAGCCAGACACTTGGTATAAATCAAGTGTTTTTGTTGTGAATATTTTGTATGCTTGTGATAGTTATAATGCACAGGGGTACATTTGAACCACAAATAGTATTTATATAAATTTTTCGATAGGACAATATGAGAGTTAATTACAAGCACAACTCTGCAATTTGTCGCCTTTCCAATCAATATAGATTTTGTCTTTTAATTGGTATTATGGGCAAGGGCGGCCATTATGTTGACTGAGGTTAAATACCCAGCAACCATATGGCAATATACAGTTGTCGCAACAGTCATGTTTGCTTATTTCTGATTGGCCGCTGCCCAATAGCACAGAGGTATGTCTGCAGACTTACAACGCTAGAAATCGTATTTCGATACCCGTGGTGGGCAGAGCACAGATAGCCCATTGTGTAGCTTTGTGCTTAACTTCAAACAAAACAAAACAAATATGATTGGCCAAAGTAACAAGGGTGATGTTGCTTCTAATGTTTGTTATGTTTCGAAGAAATTTCACCTTGTCTTTAAAGTAACGAGCACGTCTTGAAAGTGGGTATTAGACTTATTGAAATCTTTTTACTTACTTCTGTGGTATCTTAACACTGAAATATCTTTGAATTCAGTTTTACTAGATTTGACTTTTCTATATAGTGTTTTTTAGAATCGACTCCTTGTCTTATGAATAATAAAAATTGTTGTAAAACTCTTTTTTATACCTCTTCTTTGCTCTATAATAGCCAAAGAAATTTCTATCTACAAAATCGTTCAAACTACTGTATTTTTGACCACAAACTCAGCTGCTTGCAAATGTTACTTACCCAGGAATACCACAGTTTGAAAATACATAACGATATTTTAACAACATTTCCTCAAAATGAAAGTTGTATTTAACTGAATGAATTTATAGCGACTACATTGGAAAATAATTCTCTAGTTTGAGCAGTTCTGTTCTTTTTGTTACACTGATGATAAAATATATTTACCGTGTTTGTTAATTACCTACGCCTAACGACGAAGGCATTGTTTTCACTTCTATGTATGTGAACAGAATAACTTTTGATTTTTTCATGTGATTTTGATCAACTTTATTGCAATGATTGTCACACTGAAGCCAAAAGCTCATGAAAATTGAGATGTAGAATTTGGGAACTAAGACCTACATTTTTGATGGTGAAAGATTGTTTTGTGTATATTTTAGGTTGATTAATGCAAACGTTAAATTCATTGCAAAGCGCGGGTTGCAACTCTTCGAGTGTATATTTAGTTTTACCTATCTTTCTTTTTATGTTGGTCTACATCATATTTTGTCATGTATGTTTAAAACAGCATCGTAACAGCACAATCTAAACAGTTATATAAATCTCAATCCATCTTTAGTTATAAGACTTGATCTTATAACTTTAATGTTTTGGGTTAACAAAATCAGATATTTTACACATTTATTCAAACAACTGATTTATATACTAAATGTAGGCTTTTGTAATCTGTAATTATAATGTCAGACCCATGGTAATAATTTGTTCAGTATTTCCGTACACCCAACTTATTAAATGAAAGCCACAATATAAGAACTTCCATTACAAAACAATATAGTGAGACGTTTGTTATGAATAAATATTGACTTGCTATGAGGTAACAAATGACTTGTTGCCCGAAACCACTCGTCAATAATAGATTTATTTCCCCTCCCCCAATTTCTGAATTTCAATTATTTTAAAAGCCGATTAATTAATGCTGTATCATAATATATTTAACCTAACTCCGCGGACTTGAATATTATTAGCTTCATATTTTAAAATAATTTAATAATTTCGTTATATGCACAAATAACAGAACGAATTTGGTTAAATTCTTTCCTTTGCAAGATCTCAAGTGAAATTAAGTCAAATTGGAAAATATTTTGCAGCAAAAGTACCCCAATGTTCATCGCCTTAACTGTTAACATATTCCAAGCCATATTTTGTTAGGTGATATATGGCTTTAATTAGCTGTAGTTTTCTTATACAATGTAGGCCTCTTATACAGTGGATGAAAATAATTTTTAACGATATAATTGAATCTAAGAAGGAATAAATTTCAGGAAATTGGTAAGCAGACACCCGACGTTAACGAGTTGACGTACAATTTTAATTAGCACTGGGGAAGCGACTGTGATAATCAAGTGAATGAAGGAAAAATTGTCCTCAGAAACTGAGAAATATAGAGTAATCGATAACTTGTTCATGCGCAAAAATTCAGCACAATTAAGATTAAGGTATCAGATCTTCAATATAATGAAATAATAAACTATACTATCACTGAAATGATAACATAATATGATTGTGTTCCTGGGAGATAATTATTGTAAATAGTCCTGTTACTACAATTAATTTGAGGAGTTCATTGTCACCAAAAGGCAATTTGAAATGAGAAATAAATTAATATAAATTTTTCCATCATGCAGTTATAAAGATGTCAAAATTTTTTCTCAACATTCAGTGAATTCATTAAACAATTAGAAGAAAAGAATGAGGGTTGACCAATATTATTTTCAACATAAATATACGAAAATCGTACTATGTGAATGTATTTCGCCTTTGCAGGGAAAAGCTGGAATATTTGATGTTTAATTATTTTTTCATTGAAATAGTTTGATCCAATTAAGTTATTTTTTTTTATGCCACAAGTTTTTCTGTAGAGTATTCAAGGATAACATATTTTTAACGCTAAAATGTTTCGAATGGCTGACCATCTCGAAATTCTTCTCACAGAGAAATATTGAAGTAGCTAGTAGTATTAGTTTTAAACACTTGGAAAATAATTTGTTTACATAACAAATATTACTACATGCACTCTATTTCCAATGTTGTAAAAAAAAATTAAACGAACAATAGCAGAAGTGATTCTTTTCAGAGAAAAAGATCAAATCCTCTAAAACAAATTCTCTTAAACGAAATTAATCTAAGTTGTTTGCCAAATTTAAATATTGTGTTCATTTCAACTAAAGTTCGAGCGTTAAACACATACATCCTTATCTGTGCAACGCGCAGGCTGCTGGATCGAAATTCCAAAATTAATGTTTTACTTTTAATGAACCAGAAGAAACCAGTCTAAAGTAAAAATAAATGACATAAATCTATGCCAGATACAGTGGTGCTTCGATCTTGAGAAAAGTAGCTTCAGGCTTAATTAATGCCTAAAACTTAATCTTACTTGTCAAGAATGAAAAAAGGGTCGGCTTAAAGATACAATGAAGTACGAATCTCTGACCATACTTTTTATTCAAACGGTGTAAAAGATAAATTATTCTCTACCAAACTAGCACACACACGTCCAAGTCATTGGAAAACCTCATACTACATTAGCTACTGATTCTTGTATCAGAAGGATATTCGTGGCAATCATCTATCTAGTAAGATAATTTCTGATTGTTCTTTTAAACTCAAAAATGTTCCTTTGTGTTTAAAACGAGAACTGTTACAAATTGAAAATTGAATAATACAGATTCTCTCAAGCTTGATAATACATATATGTGTGTACTTATTAATCGTGAACATTTATCTTCTTAAATCTAATGAAAAAGTGAGCTCTTGCCATCTGTTAAAATTTTTTTTGCGATCATTCTTAATGACCAGAATAAAAGAAAACGTTTTTTTTTAAATTTCCTCAATGATCTGCGATTATTCACATTTTCTTTAACTATCGCCCTCCAGTGGCACAGCGGTATGTCTGCGGACTTACAAGGCTAGAATCCGGGTTTCGATACCCGTGGTGGGCAGAGCACAGATAGCCCATTGTGTAGTTTTGTGCTTAATTACAAACAAACAAACAAACTTTAACTATCCCTCTTTGTACTTTATATTGGACACTCACTGCCAGTTTAAATAATGATATGACCAATTAAAATAATTAAAATAAATGCATGTAAATATTAAATATTTACATTTTTTTAAATAAAAAACTTACAAAATGGTTAGATTCTAGAGACCTAAAACAAGTTTTTCTTTGTAGTATAATTTTGTGAGGAATTCCAATTTATCTGTTCACAGTAAGTCGGTTTAAACTTATAAGATGTTTCTTGGCGTCTCCGTTCAATAGAAGCTAGAACTCGCATTCATTGCACAGTACATGAACATAGCCAACAAATGTGGGTAGTTAGTTTTACTAACTCACTTTGAAATTGAAATTGTGTTATTCTAACTAGAAATTTATTTGCACAGATAAGGAGATCTCCATAATTATAGGAGGTACAACGGGATTTACTATTTAAATTAATTCGACCAAGAATAAGATGCCGAGGTAAAATGTTCACAAGGAAAAGCACTTTATTATACAAAAAAATGCAAAAAATAAAATACAAATAGCATGCGAACTAAAATCCGCCAGCTACTTTGCTTGTAGGACTGGAACAAACACTATTTGAAAGTTGTTTCTTGACGGACTTGTTTTCTTTAGTGCCCCACTTGCCCTCTGAACCAATGCTTCCTAATTGATGATCAGCAGAAAGATGCAATAGAAAAGGAAAATAAGAAAATATCTTGTGAACGATTGGATTTTGCTAAAGTTTATTTCTACACGTGTTAGCAATAAGTGATAAAATAAACAAGCGCCTTAAGTTTCACTTGAAAGCTTTATGAAGAAGATAAATTAGGAGCTACATTATAGGTTTATATACGCCCAATGTTCCATAAGTCTTCACAAAGATTTTGCCAGTCTACGAGTAAAAGACCGCTTGGAAGAAGTGCTCTAAACCACACAGTAATAACATAGGAATTCAGACTAACAGAGCAACATAGTTTGCAACACTTTACCTTCTCAAGTAATCGCCAGGTCAACAATTCACAAAAGAAGAAAACCGATATGAAAAGTGAAATATCTTGTGTTTGAACTCTATAAAGAAGTAACATATGGACATACAGGTTCAAACTATAATTTTAAGAGTAAGTGTTGTTTGTTCAGCTGTAAAGAAATAAACAAAAATATATCTAATTCTGAACTACAGAAATCTATTTGAACTCGCCTCAACTAATCTAACTTTGTTATCAAGAAGTACAACATGTCACCTTGCACTCGTATCTGGTTATAAAAGGGACAGATATTACATGAATCAATAACGTATTTGCTAATTTGGGACAACTGTGCTTTACTCTGCAATATGGCATGAAACACCCAAGCTATATCTGAGCTTTTCCCAAAACGTCTGACTGCTCTTCCATTGAATTTGACTTCTACATGATCTTATCCAAGTTGTAAAGACTACAACTTACAACTATCTATCTTCTGCCAAGTTGTAGATACTATTATCTGTAATCCTTTAACTTCTGTCAAGCTGTAGAGACTAGTACCTGTAATCCTTTAACTTCTGTCAAGCTGTAGACTTATACCTGTAATCTTTAACTTCTGCCAAGATGTAGAAACTACAACCTGTAATCCTTTAACTTCTGCCATTATCTCAAGGTTTGGGGAGATAATCTATCACCAGTTAAACGTTGTTGACCAGAACACTGTTGTATAATGAAATTGTACTCTATCAGAACTGTTATCTATAATGCAATTAAACTTTATGGATTTAAAAGTTAATTAGCACTCAAATAGTGAGCTCCCTAACTTAGAAGTAATGACAGTAATATTTCTCAAATAAAAATGCAAGTAATTTTTTCTTTATTGTTCAGTACTGGTATTCATAGCTGCATACTCTATATTAACCTATCCCCGTAACAAAATCATTTTGTTACCACTATCACTGGTGTGTTTAACCAGGAAAAATTAGTACACTTGATGAGGATAGGCCAGCAACAGTGTTTTGACTGAAATGCATTTTCGTATTCTTGTTTTAGTATAAAACCTGTAAATGCTAGTGAAAAGATGTCAACATCAGTTATATTTTCACTCATCTAAAATCCACAGAAAACCTTGTCATTCTGACCACTGGAGATAACCAAGAATGTTTTTAAGATTGTATAGTATTTCTTCATTCGATATGAGCTGAATATCAGCACCGATAATATCCTTGGTACACCAAAAATACCTGTGTAGCAGTTGTTTTTATCAGGTGTATGCCACCTGTATCTATGTAATAACATGTAATTATTTCTTAATACAGTTGGTTATCTGAACTCATAAACCAAACAGTAAGTTCCCTAAGCAATTCATGGCATTTATGTTTCTATGTTGAGCAGGTATTGTTAGCACAACTCTCAACTAGGATATGCAGAGTTCTGTATGTTACTCATTCATTCTTAGATACAGTATAGTAGGTGTGATACTACTTACGTGGTTCTTTTGTTGTGTCAGTTCTTACTCCGGTACAGTATAATTGACCATTTTATCTGGAACGTGAATAGCTAGATGCCATTAGCTACAGATCTGTACTGGTGCAGCATCTACACTAGGAAAGATCACTGTTTGAGTAAGTGTAGACTACTCAAACAGAAAACAAAAATTTCAGCATCAAATCTACCACCACATTAGATGAAGACGATGAATGCCATATTATGCAATGGGACACCACGTGCACACTGAATAGTATCACCACCTTTTCAATATACATTCATGCAGTCCACTTATTGATATTGAGACCAATTTGCTTGGCACTGGATGAACTTGCTACACAACTGTAGTTCACCCCAGCCAGCTTGATAAGTCTTGATATTAGGCAAAAGCCATCATGGGAATTGGATATGACAGTTATAGTGTGCTTGAAACAATGTTATACATCATTCTTCACTTTCAAACTTAAGTTCTTAGATGAGTAGTAGCCCACAGTTCTTTATATTACCTACATCAGTGATTATTAGAAATAAACTTATATAACAGAGAGAACCTTACACTTCATACAGCTTGAACAAGTATCTGCATCACTCCTTGAAATAAGGATACTCCACTCAAAGGGACAAACAAAAAAATACAGAGTCAAACTGTCATAAGCTTCTATGGGAAGGTGAAGGTTACATACTGTAATGATTAAGTAAAAGATAAGGGTATGTTTACAGCATATATGTATCTGGCTTACCAGGAATATGCTAACTAGAAGTATTTGCTTATTGCTGAGTAATAGTTTCTTAAATTAAGTAACTTATCATTATATTATTCTCTTATTGTAGTATTATATTGTCTCTTCTTATATTTTGTTAAGATAAGAGAATGTTATATTATTTTAACACTTCTTGTAGTTAGTTTTAAAATGTGAGAATTTAAATTTATGCTGTTTTTGTTTCTAGGTATGACTTGTTTCTAATGTAAATTATGTATTACAAAAAAAACCCATATTTACCACTTGTACTTATGTATAGAACTACCGTATCACCACAATTTCTATATATTTAAAATATTAAGGATTCCTTTCAAATATACATGCCATATGATAAACAGTTTTTCTTATGTTATACTGCATTTTCAATATTTTGTTTCAAGAAATGTATTCCACATATTTTCATGTGCTGTAACATCACATATTCACCAGGACCACTTACACAAGTTTCCATATACAGAGGTTGAGTACCTTGTATCGTAAATATTTAAGAGTTTGACCATGCCATTAAAGTCAATATTGCTACGTCCAGTTATGTTCTGTCTAACAGCTTTACATCTTGACAATAGCCGTAGGTGTTTTCTGAATGGTTCTGGTACCTCAAGTTGATCGATATTTCTTTGTTTTCCAGTGCTATTAAGTACAAAGATATCCACGTTTTACCAAATATGAACCTTCGATCTCAACATATTTTTATGGTCTGAATGTATACATATGTTACATCAGAAATGTATGTTATATATCTTCCCCAACTCGATAAATTTCAAATAAACAGGTTGTCAAATTGTTAAATTACACTTACGGACAATATTAGACACTTCTCATATATAACATTGAACCATAAAGAAATATCAAGCGAGTATTTACAATAATCAATTTTAATGATTACATATATCTTATTTATTATAGCCCTTTCCCCATTCATTGGTTCAGAGGTAGTCTGAAAGCCCACAATGCTAGAAACCAGGTTTCGACGTCTGTGGTGGGCAGGGAACACATAACTCTTTGTGTAAATTGGGGCTTAACAACAAACGAAAAACTTATGTATCACAGCTTTCTAGACTATTAAAACTCTTCTAGACAGTGTATTTACCTCGAAATCGCAACCTTTTTATTTCCACGACATTATATATCACGTGACTAACAACTTAGTATTTGTTTTACATATGCCATACATCATTGTCTCTGCATTTTTTCGTTCCATTGTTCAGTTCAGCTGTATTTTTTTTTGTTTAATGTTATAAAGAACTATGTTTTTAAAATTCGCTCAAGTTTTTGTCACTTACACATACTAAAACGTTTGCTTATCTTATTCACAACGTTTCACCTGGTTTACCTAACATCAACAAGTGGAGTACAAGAACTGAGGCTAACAGGATTTCATTTAAAAAAGAATCACGTGAGATTATATATCAACAGTAATCTACAAGCATACGGCTAAGCAGTTTCAACAATAAAGTAATATATCATTGACCGGTCAATCTTAGGTATTATAAATAAAACTCTTAGGCCTAATAGAAAGAAATTATTAAAATAGATATAAATGAACACACTTGTATTTGTTAAGAATGTTATTATGTTTTTTTTACTAATGTGACTTTTTTTATTTTTCGTCTATTAATGTTGTCTTCTCTGCTGAAGATTTTTACGTGAGAAGAATCAAAAGAATGATTGTTCCTAGACATGTGTTCAAAAATATGAGATGAAGATTTTAAATATTCCCGCAAACTGGTAGAAAGTTGTCTGTTTGTCTCATTAATATAACACCTTCCGCAATCTGTACATTCAGTTATATAAACATTTCCTGAAGTATCAATATCCATATACTTTTTAAAAACAGTTGATCTAGGTTCTTTCCAGGTAAAAATGTAAATTTTGTACCCTTTGGCTGTTTTTAACCAGATTTTTTGGATAGCGTGAGATAAGTATGGGATGAATAGTAAAATACAAGTGACAGAGGCATCTTCGGAAGAATCATTTTCTGTATCAATTTGTGGTATATTTTCAAAACAATGAATTATTTTATTAACAACGGTGGAAGGTGTACACAAAACTGAAACCTAAGGCTTTTATTTTATTTTTAGAAACAATCGATGTTGGAACTTTTGATTTTATTTGTATGAATAACACCTTTTAATATACATAGCTTTTGGCATTGGTCATGAAGGGTATTCCAAGGAACATAAAGTCCAGTGTGAATGTTCTTACGAAATACGGAGGTTTGGAAGCCTGTGTTTCTCTTTTTAACAAGAAAATTAAGAATTGATAATTTGTCTTGAACTTCTTTTTCCATCGTGAATTTTATGTTAAGGTGTATCTGGTTTAGATGAGAGAATAACTCATGAATAAAGTTAAGGTTATCGATGTCTGAAAAAAATGTCATCAACATATCGAAACCATATAATTGGTTTATAAAGTAAATTTGAGATGGCAGTGTCTTCAATTCTTATCATGAATATATTGGCAAGCACTGGTGCTACTTAGGCCTTCAATTTGAATATAATTCATACCTTCAAACTGGAAAGTGGAAGATTTAGCTGCAAGTAGAAACGATTTTATTAAAGAGTTGATGTTTAGCCAAACACGAGGATTAGAATCGTTTTGGTAACATTCCAAAGCAGTATTCATTGCTTCAAGGACGGGGACTTGAGTGAACATATTTCTTACATCAAGTGTGACTAATTGAACAAAGTGACTAAATTCTTGGAGTTTTTTAATAAACATTACAAATGTTTTTATGAAGGATGAATCACGAGAAACATATCTAGAAAATGTCCAAGCGAAAGTTTTCTAGGTTGTAATTGTAAGCTTTATATACCAAAACAATAGGACGTAAGGGGGAATTAGGTTTGTGAGTTTATGAGAGACCATAAATTTGAGAAGTACGGGAACCTGAGGGACGAAGAAATTGATGTAAACCAGTAGAAAGTTGAGAAGTTCTTTCTAATTGTAAAATATATTGTTTTAATTCCTTTTCTTTAGAAAGGGTTAAGTTAGTTCCCATTTTTTGGAAATGAGATAAATCACCGAGATGTGTGAGCATCTTTTGCTGATATACTGCTTTTAAGGAGAGAAATGAGGTTGCCTTTTTTGAAATATCATTCTTTTGGCTTTAAGTCATTTAACAATCTCACAGCATAAATATCATTCCTCGGAAAGAATTATGAAATATTCATTCAGCCATGCATTTGTTAACGATAGTAATCCACGTGATATGGTCTGGAATTTACTGTGAACCAAATACATCAGTATGAAATAACTAGCCTGTTACTTTAGAAACTCGCCAATGTATTAGCAAAGGCAAATCGTTGTTTCAGTTTGTGGTTTGCCCTTTGTATAATGTTAGTGATTGAAAACAAATATATAAAATCCATATTTCATTCGTTATCGATTAACAAAATAAGATTATTAATAATATTTAGTAATAATGTGTATTTTTTCTTTTTATTGTATTACTTATTGTTAGAACAAGTAATCAAATCATAAACAAATGCGGGGGAAAAAATAGTCAAAATCCTCAATAACAAACTCTTCAAAACGGCTAAAGGTTTTAATTCAAGAAATCAACTAAATTCAGTTGTGATTGTTGACAAGATTTGTCTTAGCTTATTGGATAAGCTTAAAATGTTTTATATGCAAGTCAAATTTCATAATTTATAGTTGTGTGCATAGAATATGGGCACTGATTTGTTTTGGTGCAATATGACGTACAATATTAATTCGGCTCTTATATTTCTACTTCAAAACATTCCAATAATTATTACTGCCTTAACCTGTCTAAGGAAGAAAGAGTATCCGATAATTATTCGCTGGATTCTTCACATTTTATGGTACTTATTAACTAAAACTTGAAAAGAATTTCATGTAATTCATGTGCATATTCAATTACGTTTTGAAGTACTACTTCCGTTTCATTTAGAATAAAATTCACCAATTCATCACTGGTTTGAAACGGCATAAATCATAGCAATTTGTTGATATTTCATTAGTATCGTTAATTTGTTTATTATCTAAAGTTAATTTCGTGGTATGGCTCTTTGTTCCTTTTGAGAACTAATTTTAATTTGTTGCGTCGACTTAAGACTTGAATTCATATAATATTTATGGATCTTCCTGGAAAAATAAATCCTATATGAGTAGAATGTAGAAATGGAATAGTTGTTCACAGCGTAGCCTTAGGGTTTCTGCAGTCTTAGGAAAATTTATGAAACTTTTCTATTTGGTTTGTGTAACGTAAGGGCTAAGTAAATAAGATGACGCTAAAATAAACTGTATTATTTCAGATCGTAGAATATTTGCTCTTATTGCTATCTGTAAAACCAATTAATTTATTTTAACTTTAACTTTAACTGACAAGAACCTTGTAAATTCATAGCCTCTTACGGAGTTGTTGCATAAGTTTTGATGATTTTTTTTTCTGCTAGGGCTACTAAATTTCTGTAACTTAATAACAAAACGCATAAACAGCTTCCAGTCTGTTCTTTGTGGAGTGTTCGAGAAGAGCTTGGCAGTTAGTATACTTACAAGTTTATTGAGAAAATGTGTCGGAAAAAGAAGACACACATTTCGAATCACTCCAAAAGAAGATATAGCTTGATAAAGAAAGGAATATATATTGCCATTAACAACGAGATTGAGTGGGTGAGCACAACATGGTACAGATAATTTATTCGTGGTTAATGTAAGAATTCTTATATTGAGCTACACTTTTCTCTTGTCATTCGTATTTACTCAGTTGTTATAGCCTTGCCTCCTCAGTTTTTCAAGATTGAGCCCTAACACCTGAAATTCTTGTAGTAGTATCCCTCATACCAACACCCGTTTCGATGAACCTGTAAAACTTTCTCTAATTTCGACTTTATCAGTCTCGATACCCGTGGTGAACACAGCACTGATAGCTCATTGTATAGATATGCACTTAACAACAAGCAAACAAGTAAACAAGCTCTGAAACAATTTGCCTATGTTCCGTTTTAGATTCCATTTTAAAATCTATGGCCTCTTCCTTTCCTAGATACACTACTTGCTCTTTCAGTTCTTTTTTATAATATTCAGTATGATTAAGTGTATGTTTAACATTTGCGGTATGTTCTTACAGTGACTATTATCATTATTTGTAAAGGTTCATTTGTTTGTTTGTTTCTGAATTTTCGAGCAGCGCTAGCCGTCCCTAATTTAGCAGTGTAAGACTAGAGGGAAGACAGCTAGTCATCACCACCCACCGCAAACTCATGGGCTACTTTTTACCAATAAATAGTGAGATTGACCGTCACATTATAACGCCTCCACGGCTGAAAGGACGAGCATGTTTGGTGGGACGGGGATTCGAACCCGTGACCCGAAGATTGCGAGTTGAGCATCCTAACCACTTGGCCATGCCGGGCCTATTTGTAAAGGTAAGTGTTGAAGTGAA
>NW_013665629.1:605521-620748 GCF_000517525.1 Limulus polyphemus
GCGAGTTGAGCACCCTAACCACTTGACCATGCCGGGCCTATTTGTAAAGGTAAGTGTTGAAGTGAAAAGTTTGCTGCGGGAACATTGATATCATGCACCTCGTTTAACGAAATAAATGAATCAAGGCCTCTGAGTTACTTCTCTGTTAGTAAAATTGAGGTTATAGTAAGTTGCAGTAAATTGTATTTATTTTTTCTATATAGAAACTTTACATATTTCGCTTGTAGTTAACCTTTTAGAACAAGTAGGTGTCTCAAATCATTTCCGATATTTGGTCGCTGTACAGAATCTCTTTAAACTTCAATAAGGTAACCATCATCCTCATGCTTATGTTTTTATTTTATTTTCACCATAAATTAAAATTGCGAATAAACCTGTGACGTAGGGGCCTAAAACCTGTGACGTTAGAGGCCTAATGCATTCTTTGATTTTTCGCACCCTCTGTTGTGGACTGCAGTTTCCTCTATTCGAGGTTCATCAGCACATCTTGGAGCAGCAAACCAAACAAATACTGTAAGGCCTTTTATTATGGTGATGTGTATATAACATATAATATAATATTTTTAATTTTTTGTCGTAAAACCCGTCGTATAACCATTAAACTATAGGCCCACTGTATAATACCGTATGATAAATTCGTCGCAATGCCATAATATTAGTCACATACTTAAATTAATTTATATTACTACATGGCGAGTTAAAACGAACTGAACAACCCCATAAACATTATCTTCATATTTATCTCATTGCTGCCAAAAAGTTTAACTGTTGTTTTTACTAAAATTTTGTCTTATTGTTTTAAAGTTAAAATAATTTATTATCAGCGTGAACATTTCATTATCTAAACGACGTTTCTTACGAATGTTGTTTTTGAAATTTTTTTTTTACTTTTTTTCTGCTGCTTTCCGTTTTCTGTATCCAACAACAGACAGGCCTTATCTACATTCTGACATTTTTATATACAGCACTAGTAAATAGGCTGGTTAGTGTCACAGAAAAAGATAAACGTAGACTTTTGAACTTGTTGCAGTAATAAAAAAAAGCATCTTCGCAATTCAGGAAGCAGTTTAGCATGATATCATGATATATTGAAATTTTGTACAAGGCTTCAGTAATGCCTCAACATTCATTAACAGGTGGTTGTCTCCTGATTGTAGGATTTATCCTGTTGAGTCTAACGTGATCGTTAACAAAATAGTCTGCGGGTACTGAACGGTACTTTAAATATAAGCCCTAGTGTACTATGACTAATTAGTACCAAATAAAGGTTTTTAACTTTGAATTTTGCATGCTTTTAACCACATTTCATGATTAAACTAATGTAATGTGAATAATGATAAGTTGTTTTATTTTGCGGTGTTTATGAGATATCACTTTCTGTTTGAGATAAAGCTGGAATGTGTTTTTTTGCTTTCTCAAGCGTTTATGAATTAATACAATTTTTGGATGATCACGCAAGAACGAATCTCGTAGCTGTGCTACGATAACGTGTAATTTGTGCATGCAAATAAGAAATCAAATACACAAGTGACAAAAGACAATCCGAACTCACTCACACCACACACACACATATATGTATATAAGTAAAGCTAACAATAAATTGGATTTCACCCAGATCCCCCGTGACCCAGCGGCAGGTATATGGGTTTCTTACACTAAAAATCAAATTTCGATACCTGCGGTGGGTATAGCCCAGATAGTCCATTCTTTATGTTTTTCAACGAAACAAATCAAGCCTCCGAATGGTTGTTTACATTATTTTTAGACCATTGATAATTATATTTTTAACGAACAAACAAACACTTTGAAAACATTCTATGCTACTAAAAGTCAATTATTAATATTTTAATGCTTATAGATGAAGAATTTGCAAGAAAGTACTAAAGAATGAATTATACAGTAGGCATACGAATACTGAAAATTTTATATCATAAGTGTACCAGTATCTTAAAAGAATACGTAACCGAACAATCTAAGTGTATATATATATATATATGTATTATGGGTTTACAGCAATTGTATTAAATATCATTCTAAGCACACACACACACAAAAATTGTCACATTTGTATTCAACTAATAAAACTGAAGAGACAGGCCAGAGAGAACGAGCTCCCTGTAGAAAGCTGGTTATATTTGCTGTATGTAAAGTATACGATTTCTTACATCGTATTGACTTTCATTATTAATTACGCATTCCTTTGACAAGAATGTTATATTACTTTTAGCGTAATATATGTAAATGACCTTCATGAACTTCAGAATATGAATTATTTATATCTACAAAGGGTCTGATAACGTAAGTGTAATTATACTGCAAATTTGGTTGATAATTATTTGATACACAGAACTTTATGGACTGAAATCTCGTGATATTATGTTACTCGTATGAAAACAACAAAGTATTAATTACTGCATCTAATTATTATAAGCAGGGTAATTATTTTCATTAAGAGATAGTGATCAGCTATTACTCAATGTTCCTTTCTTATTGTATCATATACATATTGCGTGATTAATTTATTTCCCCCAAGTTTATCTGATCTTTGAACTAATATGTTCCTGGCCTGCATTTTGACACAACGCGTACATGTAATTAATTTATTAGAGGAGTTATCGAATGTAACAAATATGCTTGATTTTATTCGGTAACGTGTAGCTAAAGTAAGAAATACATATATTATTCAACCAACGTTCTTTCATTAACTACGGCTGAAGCAGTGGTCTGCAACAATGGAAGAATTCCCATACTTTTCTGAAACGAAGGCTTTTTGTGGTTAATTTAGCAGCAAATTTTCATTCTCTCGTGTGATATTTGTATGTAATATACAAATAAGTTTTATGACTATAATCTCTTCATAGCTTAGAAAAATAATATATGTTATTCAGAGAGTATTTCGAAATGTTACTGCACGTTTTATGCGATTAGGAGACGTTATACCTGAAGAAGTTCAACTCAAGCTTAGAATTATGCTAAATCCTGAATTCTTCTATTAGCTGGCCAGGTGGTTAGGGTGCTCTACTCGCAATCTGCGGGTCGCGAGTTCGAATCCCCGTCACACCAAACATGCTCGCCCTTTTAGCCGTGAGGGCGTTATAATGTGTCGGTCAATCCCATTATTCGTTGGTAAAGAGTATCCCAAGAGTTGGCGGTGGGTGGTGATGACTAGCAGCCTTCCCTCTAGTCTTACACTGCTAAAGTAGGGATGGCTAGCGCAGATAGTCCTGGTGTAGCTTTGCGCGAAATTCAAAACAAACAAACAAACAAGCTTCTATTAGACCAACACTTATAGTAGGATTAACGCAGATGTGTATCTCTGTACGTGGCCAGTTCACTAGATAAGTCTTAAGTACATTAACTAGGATGTACAGTGTGTTGACGTGTGTTAAGATAGAAACAGTTGAAGCTCTAGAATTTCCATTTTCATAACGAAACTGTTCTTCTGACATCAGTGACTTGTCAATCTGGAAAGTCCTGACAGAGTTTGAACCTGAATATATGATTGCAAGTGAAGTTAATACTTGGTCAGAATCACCAATATCTTTATTCTGAGTCAGATCTGCCTTCGTGATAGTCATTGGCAATTGTGATATATTTTGAATTGCTGTACATACAGAGAATTCTAGTAGTTTTAATCAGACTTTGAAAACAACACATTCTATGGTTCTTTTCTATTTGAAATAAAGTAATTTCTATATTTTAAAGGTGAAACACGGTCAGTCTCATTTCTTCTAGCCAAGTTTGGCTTACTCATACAAACGTAAACTATATCCTGTTTTTATGGACTCAGCCTTTGTGTTACCAGAGTATGCTTCAGACTCAGTTATTACATTACTGTTTTAGTGCTGTGGTCAATGAGTTGATTTCATAGAGCTTAAGTGAAACGTTTTTCTCCCTTTTCCAGAAGTACTTTCTGTGCACCACTGAGTTGACTTTTTTTTTCAGGTGAAAAGTTATTCTCCAAATGTTTTCCAAAATGATAAAGCAGTTTAAGGGAGATTGAAATTAAGGCCGTGCTGTGGTCTAGGAGAATTCACTGATGGTTCAAGGAGTTGAGAGACAATGACATGGCTTATTTAAATTACTGAACTTCCGTGGATAGCTCCGACACACAGGAAGGAATAACCATCAGACCTTAACACCAGAGTGATGACTTATCTACATGTCCTATAACTGAGGGGAATGGTATCTATAGGACTTCAAGGTAAAAAACAACCAAAGTGATAAACGCTATCACTGATTGGAGTTATGAATGGACATGAAAAGATCTAAGATGATCAAGAAATTTTCCAGAAGAGAAGTACTACAATAAGGTGGAACAGTAAACATTTAGAAAGGTGAGCAGTTTAAACTTTCAGGAGCCATCTAAGGTCCAAAGGTGGTAAAAACATTGAGACTACATATTTCATTAGTGGTGCTTCTTGCATTATGTAGACATTGTATCTGACCTAGGATCAACCATTAGCATCTTAGAGATGGATCTATGACAAAAAATATAATTTAACATGGTTTGTCATAAAACCATCTTCTGCTAAATTATCAGAGCCCAGACACAGTGTATTGGTTGATTACGCGAAAGTAGGAAGTTATATTCCTTCAAATGTGCATATGCTGTTTCGTAATGTACTAAAAACACAGTTTAGTGTTTTTCACCGTAATGGAACTGGTG
The DNA here is from genome assembly GCF_000517525.1 of Limulus polyphemus. Lineage (NCBI taxonomy): Eukaryota > Metazoa > Arthropoda > Merostomata > Xiphosura > Limulidae > Limulus > Limulus polyphemus. Next base: position 610,191 of record NW_013665629.1, read on the forward strand.
CAAAAAAGAATTGTCCAGAAACATAGCACTTACTTGAACATTTCATGCTTTGGGTGCTAGCTCTGTCTAAGTTCTGGCCATATGACTAACTATTATACAAGATGGAATGATTATTATCTAATAAAACAACCGCTTACCTGGCGTACTTGGATGTTTCCAGTACCGAAATATAGTGATTACGAATAGACCTAATGTTTGTGATAAAATCTGCAGTGTACATCCCTCTTAATTTTTTCCTTTTCACATTTCAAGTCAGCTCATGCAAGGCTTTTTAGTCAATACCAAAACTCTTCAAACTGACAAACAAGAGAGAAACATTTCCTTAAAAAGTTGTGCCCAACCTGTGATGTAGCTAGTGGTCATGAGGATCCTAAAGCAGGAGATACTTGAAACTTTGCATGATGCAATGGCTGGAAGAAATTGAGCAGTATCTCACATAACTTCTCATGTGGGAAAGTAATTTTACTGCCCACACTCAAGTCAAGATGGTATCTTGCTGAAAGGAAAGGCCAATCACACCAGGAAACTCTGTTAGAATTGTTAGTTCTCATTTGAGTAGAAAACATTGAATATAAAGGTTCCTCTCTCAGGTATTCATACTATATAGCACATTTCTTTTACCATTACCTTATAATGTGGAACCTTGATATAGCACATTTCTTTTACCATTATTTTATAATGTGGAACCTTGATATAGCACATTTCTTTTACCATTACCTTATAATGTGGAACCTTGATATAGCACATTTCTTTTACCATTACCTTATAATGTGGAACCTTGATATAGCACATTTCTTTTACCATTATCCTATAATATGGAACATTACTTGATATTTCAGCACATTCCGTCAATGATAAGATAGCTGAACGTCCGTGGCACAATTTCGAGCACAATATAGTTTAAAAAAAGTGAGCTTCAACAACCAGATATTTGCAGAGTTGGATCAAGTGCTAGGTGTGATGAAGATACAAACTTTTATATATAATCTCCAGCCAAATGGATTATATGAATGTGCTATATAAACTGTCAAACACGTGTTTGAAAAATAATAATAATTCTGAGCAACAAAAAAACATTGACTAATTGTTGTTTGTCAAAATCATTGATGTTTGGAGAAGAAGCACAACTCCCAGTGAAAGTGGTGTACGTTTCACCTACCAGAGTAGATATGCTATTGTGTTTGCAAGAAGGTATGAAGTATTTAGAGTCTGTAATAACCACTGTACGTGAATATGCATTCCAACATTTGATTAAAGCAGTTTTTACTGTCTTGCTATGACAAGACGGTAAATGAGCCAAGGTTTGAGCTTGTAGACTGAGATCGCTATAGTATATGCTGAAGCATACAAACAACTCATTTCTGACTAGTTTCGTTTCTATTTCATCTTTATAAAACTAAATCCTACAAACATCAGGATATAAAAGAGTGTTAAACACATTGATAGACTAAAGCTATCTGTCACTTGCTGGACCAAGTATCAGAGGTTGACGAGATTCATGAAACATAATATGCTAAAAGCTACTTTCTAAATGATTACAATACATCTGAGGAAGAATAAATAATATTAAAACAGTAGAACAGTTCAACTTTTTTAAGGTCAGTCAGGGTGATAGATTTCAAATTATAAATCAGTGTTGTTGAAATAGAAGTTGATTCAGAATATAAAATAGTGGAGAGATTAAAAGTTAAAAGGGAGTTATTAATCTTATTTGTCAAGACATTAAGTAAAATATCTAAAGAAGATTTTGTGTCAGTTCCTTAATTACAGTAGAAGGATGTGCATCTTGAACACCTATGAAATATACAACTTATACGATGCAGTAATTCTTACTTTCTAACTTACCTATTGAAGTGTTGTAGCATTTCTGTTATGCAGATTGCCTGATACTCACGATAGCTTAAAACGCTGAAGCTAGTGTAGACAAACCCGAGAAATTAATTATGATTCTAATACATCAATATAATGAACAGATTTTGCAATCCTTGCTTCCTTAAGGTGTTAACGAAGGTAAACCCAGAGTTTATAGAATAAGTATACCATAAACATCTGCACTTAAGATTAACTTTAATAATATTTTAAACAGGTACAGATAATTCTTCTTCGTTGTATTACCTAAATGATGGAAGATCTATTACGAACTAAAATCTGTGTTTACCCATGTGAAAAGGTTAAATGTCGACTGTAATGCTGTAAGATAGCCAAGTATTTATTTTAACAGGAAATGAAGTTGTCCAAATATGAACAATGTTTTACTATATTATCTTTGAAAGCAGATAAATGTAAATATTTATGTACATAAATTATAGAAATTGTATAAATTTATAAGTCTAGAAGTTATTAAACGCTGAAAATAGGTAGACCTAAAAAATCAATTAACCATATATATATATATATATACAACAAAATGTCAAATGTGAAAACGTTTATGCTTGAAAGGTAAAAGTATGTGAAATTTGGAAAATGTAACAGCTGAACATGTATATAATATAAGTGTTTAGATTTATCTTGTGTGATTAAAAAGGAAGTTGTATCTTTTTATGTAACAACTGAAGTGACCTCTGCTTCTTTTAGAATCATAATTAAAGGGGGTATATATATGTATTTTGGTAAATTGGTATTGATTTTTGTTATTACGTGACTGATTGTTAATAGGTATTGCCTGTATATTTGTTCTACAGTTATTAAAGGAAATTTTATTTATGTAATTGTATATGTATTTATTTGGAAACGAAAGTTAAAGATGACTGTGTTTTACGTGTTCATGTGTATGTGTCACGTCATGGCATTTTGTGTTGCCCCAATTCCGTTGCGAAAAAGAAGGATTAGGATTAAAATCCTGATTTGAATTAAACGTTCAGTGTAAGTTTAGACTAAGGATTGTCTCATGGTGAATCAGATGATGCTGTGATATGCAAATATTATGACTAACCATCTAACTTATTAGAAAATGTACACACACACACACACACACGTGTTTTTATCCAGGTATATTGCAACATTTTATCTTTTTTTTTGTTAATAATCTGGAAGAAACGTAATTTTGTTACTAAGAAGTATGTGAATGTTGTTCTTAGATTTTTTTAAATATTTGTAATACTGTATTAGGTATGATAAGGATTTATCAAGCTATGAAATATGTCAAATCCTGCCCTTAGAGGATCACTCGTGACTTAAGACTAAAGAAGATGACCTTGTCTGTATATAGCCTATACTTTAGGTAAGTATCTAAATCATTTTAGCATAGCTTTTAGTGTTATAGATAAATATATAAATATATTTATACAAAAATAGAGAGAGGATCAGGAAACCTCTTTTCCTTTTTGGTTTGAAACTGGTCTCTTGAAGTGGAATTCTAGAAAATCAAGAATCAAAACTGTCTGTTAACAGTTAGATTTGCCCTGGTGGTAGTCAAATGTAAATGTGCCCTAGGAGTTGCTGTACCTGCAGAGATGTCTGTTACTTTAAGTATACTTTGATAACACCACTTCTTTCTTTTACATTGCGAAATGAAGTGCTTTCGTTGTTTACTTTGGTAGAATTTGACTTATACACGCTCTATATAGAAGATATAAGAATTTACCTTTGGTTTTGGACGTATACTTACTCGCTTATTTCAGTATTACATGTGCACCTTAAACAAACGAGTTATTTTAGGCATCGCAAATATTCGAACTTCGTATTCATGATACTTTAATGTAACTGAGAATACTGTTCGTTTTCGGTTTCCTTATGGCACATGTGGTTAGCTTTGTTTGAGAAATGAAAACAATGAACATGTGGTCATTAATTTATAGTTAAAAAAGTAAACTTATAAAATAAAATCGCAAACATTTTACCGCTAAAAGTAAAAATAATATTCCGTAACTATATTAAGAAGCGTTTCAAAGCCAACGGTAATGTGTATCACACAACTACGTCAACTTCTTTTATAGTCTACTAGTAGGCCAGATGATGTTGAATGAGAAGATAATTTTGGTATTTCTGTTGAATGCAAACTTGTTATATCATGTGAATCTGTTGTCCAAGTAAAATTGTGACATTACAGTTTTATCATAACTACATTCAACACTGTGAATTGAATAAAATTATTTATTATGTAAACGTAAAAAAATACCCATATCTTCGTATCAGGATCTAAAATTCAAACTCTGTATTAACTACAATACAATTAATATACTTAAATGAGCAAAACCTAATTAAGTCTAGGATTATTACAACTTGTTTTTTTTTAATTTCTTATAATTACTATTATACTGCATTATTATATTAAAATCTTCTTACGAAAGCTGACTATCAATTTAAAGATTAAATCAATATTAGTTTCACCATAAAAAAGCACAATGAATAGAGCAGAATATTTCTTATTATTTCTGTTCTGATCTACTGGATCACAGTTATATTGGACTTAGAAATCAGTTTTACACTGAGTTCTCTACAACTATCGAGGTTCTATTAGAACCGAAAGCTACCTACTTCAAAGCCTGTGATCATGAAAGAAAACCAGATAAAAACCTAATAGGTTTACTGGCTTACAGTTGTAAATGGTTAAGATCCTGCAGATCACTTTTTTGTAGGCCATAATTAAAATTGCCAATATAATTTATCTTCAAAGCGGCATTATGATTCCACTACGTTTATATTATAAAAGGTCTGAAAACTAGGACAATAAATTATTCTTTCTGTAGAAGATAAACCACATGAGTGAATCGAACAGAGGAACTTCAAACTACATTTGTAGTATTATTCGACAGGAAAACTATACCAATGAGACTACTATATTCGGCAGTGAAGCTACAATGTAAGCATATTTGTCACACAAAATCAAAGCAACAAGTTTTGGAAGTAAGAAAATAACAATGCAATAAAATTCGATATAAAACTTCATCTACGCAACAACACTCATACAATATAATATTCTTTATGTTTAGGTTCATTACAATATTTACATTTGCAGCTGTAGGTTCATTAAAAAGTGATAACCAGTCGATTCAAAAAACCGACAGAGTTCTTTTGGTGCAGAATATTGCTGGCTACCTACTCTCTGATCAGTAGTTCATCTTTAAACCTAATGAAAAACATTCACTTGAATCGTCGTTGTTAAATAAAATTACAGTTTTTATTTCTTATGCGTGCATTTAAAAAAATACGTGTCTAGTAAGACAGGCTTTTACGCTCGGAGTACTATTTTACAAGTACAGAATTAAGTACAGCTATGTTTGAGTCAAGTGGATGAAGAAAACGGTTTTATACAAAAGTACAGAAAGCTGTAGGCATCCAGTGCTATGCACTAACAAATGGTGCAGAACAGAAAATCAAATATAGTTTCTGTGACAACTCGCAGCAAGTCCTCCATAGACAAAAAAAAGAAAAGAAAGATATCATTTTGGTGATGGATGACTTCAACGGATGGTTTGGAAAGATAACAATGGTAGTGAACAAGTCATGGGAAAACATGGTCTAAGAGTAATGAATAACAATGAAAAGCACTTTAGTGATTTCTATATCCTCAATAGCCTTTCTATCGGTGGGAATGTCTTCTCCAATAAAAGAGCGCACAAAGCTACATGGATCTCACCAGATAGATCACAACTGCATCAGTAAAAAGTTCAGAAGGTGATTAGTGGATATACGGGTGAAAAGAAGAGCAGATGATGCCTCGGACTATCATCTTTTGACATGCAAACTCAGGCTCAAACTCAAGAGGTTCACAGCAACCACAAGAAGAATCAGTACCTGATTCAATGTAAACATTCAAGATAAGATCATAGCAGAGCAGTTTCAGGTCAGCTTCTCAAACAAATTTAAAGCCACAGAAACCTAGAGAAGGAAAATTAAACCCTTGACCATAGATGGCAAAGGGTGAAAATATATGGTCAAAAGCATGTGAGGATATTACCGGCAGAAAAACAAGACAACATAGGAAACGAATCAAATAAACACACTTAGAAAAATACAAATAAGGAAACATAAAAAGCAATGCCGAAACAACAGTCAAACAAAGGCAGAAATAGCAGTTTACTCAAGCAAATAGAGAAGTAAAAAAGAGCATAAAGAAAGATAAAAAACAGTTTATAGATAATCTTGCCAAGCAGGCAGAAATAGCACCAGCCAACGAAACATGAAAGAGCTGTACGACATCACTAGGAAGCTTACAGGAGGGCGCATGGCAACAGAAAGACAAGTCATGGACAAAAAATGGATATCTACTCACAAAGCAAGAAGATTAACTGACAAGATGGGCCGAACATTTCAGGGAGCTTTTAAACAGACCACCTCCAACATGACTTACATATATTTTCCCAGCACAACATCCTTTACTGGTTATAACTAACAAGCACAGCAAAAGTGAAATCAAGAAAACCATACAGAAACAAAAGAACGGCAAAACATGGAGATCCGATGGTATACTACTTTACTTATCAAAATATACCTGAAAACACCTTCTGAAATGTTGTAAAATTTATGTGAGCAGATGTTGGAGGAGGAACAGGTACTGGCCAACTAGAAGGAGGGTTATCTCGTTTAATTATCTAAGAAAGATCATCAGAAAGAATACAAAAACTACAGAAGCATCATGCTACTATAAATACCAGTGAAAGTTCTGGTGAGTATAATCCTAAAAAGGTTAAAGGTGGCACTAGATAAACAGTTGATGGACCAGTAAGCTGGTTTCCGAAATGACAGATCCTGTACAGACCATATAGCCACACTATGTATCATCGTGGAGCAGTTGCTGGAATGAAACTTATTCTTTTATTTCATACTTATGAATTTCCAAAAAAAGACATTTGACAGTCTGGACTGTAACACCCAATTAAATCTCATAATACCATAAAGAATACTAGAGAAGTTCACTACCATTGTCCAAATGATCTACCGATATACATCATGTACAACGGACATCTCTCTCTGATAAACTGTCATTCTCACTCTTCCTTTTGCCAGTGGATTGGATAATGCAAAGGACCACAGAAGAACAAAACCTGGATCTACAGTAAACACTTTGGTCTCAAATGGACGATCTGGACTTTGCTGATAACATTGACCAAAAAGCACACACACACCAAATCATGCAATGCAAGGCTTCTCGTCTAGTAACAACATTAGTCAGAATAGGGCTTACTGTTAGAAAAAACGAAACAGACTTGATGCACACCAACATCACTAAAGAAAACAAACATCCTAGAGGGTGAAGTACTGAAGAAAGTGAACACTTTTATTTACCTGGGAAGTGTCATTGGGAAACAATTGGTGGGTCAGACAAAGATATTGAAACAAAAATTGGAAAGGCAAAGTTAGCAATTCCAACTCTATGACCAATCTGGAAATCGAAAGAGGTATTGCAAAAGATCTAACTTTACATCTTCAACACTAATGTTAAATATTTACTTCTGTATGGGGCAGAAATATGGAGAACAACAAGGGCAAGAAATGACAAACTTCAAACCTTCATCATCAAGTGTTTAAAGACCATACTAAATATACACTGGCCAAACACCATCAGAAATGAGGATCTGTGGGAAAGAACTGAATAGGACAAAATAGATCTAAGTATCACACAAAGAAAGAGGATTGGATTGTACCCACGCTTAGGAAACGAAGGCAAATGTCACTAGACAGTCTCTAGCCCTTAGAGTAAAAGAAACCGTGGCGGGCCTAGAAACAGCTGGAGATGGTCTGTAGAGGCGGCGTTGAGAGAACTAGGATACTCCTGGAAAGATCCAAATACGATGCAAGATATTTGTGGATAATCTATGCTCCTCAAGGAGTGAAAGTAAGTATGGTTTAATCCAAGGGTTAGCCACTGGGCCCATGGAAGTATTAGGTGCTTTGTCAGTATTTTCAAACTGTTTTCTGTTATTTAACAACATTGGTATCAATAAAAATGAGTAAATGAAGGTTAAAATCTGAAAAAATACAATGTAAAAGTTATATAAAAATATATACAAAACAACAACAAGATAAACTGGTAATGTAATTGTAATTATTGGTAGGGATTATCTAACAACTTCTTGGAATAATATAGTTTCATATAACTTTCCCTTCTGAAATAATTCTGTCATCCTATTACAGTATGTAAGTGCCCTTTCTAAATCCCCCTATAAGCTTACAACTTAATCCACGTCGCTCTACAAAACAACAGTTTCCACAAACACTTCCATAAAATAACGAATGATCCGTGGACAGTTTTCGTACACTAAACGAGCGAAACTTCCACAAACAACATTCACGTAGAATAGAAATATATATTCTACAACCAGTTTCCTTTAGGTGTAGATCCATCTCATGATATGGTGTCAATGAACAATATGATCAATACAGCTCTCGTGGAACTCCAATGATTTATTCAACGGACAAATCACAGCTATAATAGTTCTAGGTTATATGTGACAATAACTGAATCCTAAAAGTTGAAGTTAAGTTTAAACCTAGTAACAAAATACTGTATTAACTATGTACTAGAAGAAATAAGGTTAAATAACACATGACAGAAATTCATAATAACAACCACTGAAAAAAAAGTCACTTTTCTTTTTTATTCTGTCCTAGCTTCAAATATATTGGGTTTTTCTATATCTACACCTGATTTAACACATCTTGTGATATAACATGACTGTTATCTTTCTAGCCAATCTAAAATAAGGTCATATGCTAATTATGTATTTCCATTGTTTAACATCATGACATTTTGCATTTCACTGTGTATTTACAAATGTATATTTTGACAAACCAACAAGTTATTACTCTAATTAGCTTTTCTTAAGTAGCAAAGTCAACTGAATTAGTAATACAATTCGAATTAGAATATTTTGCAATTACACCTATCGTCTAAATGTTCAATAGAGAAAATATTTATTTCCATTGCTACACATTAGAAATTAGGGGAAAAATTAGAACAAATCCAGGTTGAAAATTCCAGTTCCAGAAGCTATCATTGTTTTTAATCGTGAGGCATTTTCTTCATTTTCATTGATCGAATGCCAAATTTAGACGCTTGAAAGGGAAGAGTCAAATTCCGGAGAGAAAAACAAAATATCATTTAATCGAAGTATTTGACTTTAAGCCTCTTTCGAACGAGTATGTGAAAAAGCTATATTTAGTTATATATTGTTAAGTTTAGAACATATACAAAAATCTACAATGTGTATAAAAAGGACAAGAAAATAAAAAGAAATTTATTTATGCATATTTGAGTATGTAAGCCCAGAACTATATACTCTTACACTATATTTGTAAGTCGACGTTAGGTGATTTTGCAGCAAATAAATCTAACAATCGTACCTGGTTTCTTATGAATAATTAATATATCTTCACAGTTTGTACCATATTAGGCCAACAGTATAGCATACTGTGAATAGACCTATGATACTCTAAATTAACTAAGTTGCCTGTTTACTAATATTTTAGGCACATGCTTTGTGGAACATGTACTTGTTCATTTATTCGTAATCTGTATCATATTATTCTTTTTATTATATTATTCTTAGCGCAAAAGTACAATAATGGGCTATTTTCTTTGTGCCCACAGCAGGAGAATCGAATTCCAGATATCAACGTTATAAGCTCTTACTCTAGTACACAAATAGCACACTTAAATTTAACATAAACGGATTTTAGCGTTATAAGCCCTTACTCTAGTATATCACGATATTTAGAAATTTAAATTTGACTTTCAGAATGACACTTAAATTTAACATATGCGGATTTTAGCGTTATAAGTCCTTATTCTAGTACATCACGGTATTTAAAAACATAATTTTGACATTCATGATAAGACACTTATATTTAACATTATTAATAAATAGTCCGTATTTATCGAATTTATAAAATAAACAATATGCTGCGTTCTTTTTTTAACGTGGATTTTTTGTACATTTCTTACATTATGTAGTTAAAGTTACTGCTTCAGTCGACAGGAAAATTATTACAAACTGTATTAAAATGGAAAGGGTATGCATGACAATCAGTTGCCTGAATGTGAAACTTACATGAAAAACCATTCTGGAGATAATATGTTCAAACACACATAAAGACGCGTTCGTTTGGATGCATTAAGCTTCTTCTTCGCTTACTGTGCTGGTCATTAATTAGTTCATAGATTTGGTAAGAAGCATAACGTGTAATAATAAAACAACTTTAAGTAATACCTTCTCAACTGGGTACTTATGGATACTTATTTTATAGAACACATTAATAAACCAACTTTTCCATAAAAGTGCGTTAACGAAGTAGTCAAAACGTGGGTATTTTTACAGACAGTGGAATATATACATCTACAATTTACACTTACGACAGTTCATTTGTGATTAAAACTTTTTTATTTTTTTCATTTCACGTAAATCCTTAGTATATTACCACTTTTCCATTTAAAACCAAGATTTTAATTAAAATATCTCTTTGCTTTAATTACAATTTCTAGTGAGTCCGAAGTATGCCATTTATATTTATATAAATATAAATATATAAATATATTTATATTTATATATATATTTATATTTATATATATATTATAAATATATATAAATATATATTTATATTTGAGATTAAATAAATA
>NW_013665629.1:621285-626980 GCF_000517525.1 Limulus polyphemus
TTTTTTTGTTTGCTATGGCGAGTCATAAATAACCGTGAAATGGATAATAATAAAAAAAAACTCAGGGGTCGATCTGATTCATACTCCAGAGGAAATGAGAATTCGCAGATTTCCAATCACAAAATCGATGACCAAAGCCCGTTACTATTAAGTTATTGCCTGATAAGATCACAAGATCACTTTCTAAGCAATGAATCCCATGTTCATTTTTTTCCATCAAGATACGTTTTTGAATAATATAGAAATTCTATTTTTAAGAATAGCCGATTTTAAGATGAAACTTCTTGAAAAACGTATTATTTTCAGTCTTCAAAACATACTTGAGCTTCTTTGTAAGTCATACTACACAAAAGTGAAACAGATGAAACAGCTTATATAGACGGATAAATGGAAAGGTAGGGGTGATAATGTATGTGCAAGAGCTATACTAATATAACATTCAATACAATAATGCTAATAATTACGCATCGATTTCACTTTGATGAGATGTGTTTCAAACGCGTAAGATAAGTTTTACAAAAATAGAAAACGCCCGGGTTGTACAGACAACGTATTTCTCACTATGTACAAGTTATATACACAAACTTTGAGCATTATTGCTTTCAAAAATAAATATATTTTTATCATAATTTGCCTTTTTCTTTAAATGTGTAAAAAAGTACTATAAACGAATCGCTGTGTTTGGAGAAATGATAAAAATATCAAGAAATTCGCGTGTGAATAAATAAAAATATTACAGTTGGATCCTCATTGTATTTAGAACTTGATTGAAAATACAACCTTCCTATGTCTACTGCAAAACTGCATTAAAAAATAAAAACTACAACAAGCAAACAAGTGAAGTATAAATGTAGGGATACCTAATATCAATCCTAGAAAAACAATGCAAGCAAGATGGTAGGGATGGCATTCCAACATAATAGCACAGGCAAGAATTAACATATAACAATATATATATATATATATATATATATAACTATTCAATCACAATTGAGTTTAATATATTCCATTTTTGTCTTTTATCATTCTACTACACTGTGTGTCTGTGCTATGATGTAGGAATGATGCAAATGTCACCCCTATTATCTTGTTTGCATTGTTTTTGAAAGATTGATACTAGCCATCCCTACATTTGTACTTCCTTTTTGAAAAGTGTTTTCTTTACTTGTATAAAAAAGAATATTATTCGTTAATAATACTTCTAAATAACCTTTTAGAATGAATAAGCTATTCTTCAGTCTAAAACAAGGAAATTTAAGTAAAGCATCAAATAATTAAGAAAATCTGGTATTACGTACGTTTAGTGTCAATAAGTTACTCCAGCATATTTTGAAAGACCAGGTATTAGTATTGAAAGTAAGATACGTGTTTTACTTGTTACAAATATTCACGCAAAGGTACAGAAAGTAATCACAAAGTAATATCTGCTATAGCTATTTCTAATTTTGAAAAGCTGTTGAACATCAATATCCGACATCGAATTGTAGCATTTAACCTTCACTCTTGTAACGCACCCACAACCCCAAAGTAAGGAGTGCCATTTTATGACAACGGATTCATAGTACGTTTGTTTGTTTTTGAATCTCGCGCAAAGCTACTCGAGAGCTACCTGCACTAGCTGTCCCTAATTTAGCAGTGATAGACTAAAGGGAAGTCTTGAGCTGGTCTTTTATCAGCGAATAGTGACATTGACCGTCACATTATAATGCCCCCACGGCTGAAAGAGCGAGCATGTTGAGGGAAGGGGATTCGAACCCGTGACCCAAAGATTGGCCCTAATCACCATGCCATGTAAGGCCTTCCTAGTCCGGCATACCAACCATTGGCCACGCCCGGTCATGAAACTAAGATGAATAATGGTCATAATGAAATATACAGGATAAACCAATTATAACTCTGGGAACTATATATATTAGATTATATTAAGTCATCAGTTGGATATCCTTATTGTTATCCACATTCTCTGCTATTAAGCCAATAATATCTTTTTGATGTCTAATCTGCTTAAGTTGGCCCTGAGTCCATCCACTGAACCATAAAGTGTAAATTATTATTATTTTCATAATATTAGTATACGTCACTACTCTGCATCGTAAAGAAATTTTAACTAATATAAGCTATTCTAACATTTTTAACCAACAATAACTGAATTAAATTTAAGTTCAAATAGAAACGTCTAAGTAGGCTAATGGGTCAGAAGTTTGTTGTATTTTATAAAATATTTAATTCTATAAGGAGTAGCCAGTGAAATGTATTTAACACAAACCTGGGAAATCAGCTTACGAAAAAATGTATAACGTTTCTATAGTTTAAACGTGAAATTACGAACAATACAACCATAAAAGTGACAAATAACAACATATTTAATGAACGTTCTTGAATACACATTTTCTATAGTCAGCAGATTTCTTCAGTAAATACAAAACTACAATTACAAATAATAACCTGAATGTTCAATGGAAACTTATGTAGTAAAATAAACATTTGTAACGGCAATGTTGAAATTCAAAGAAAAGGCAGATTATAAAAACCAGTAACTGAGCTTCGAAGTGCACCCCCACTAAATAAATAAGTAAATGCATCTATATAGCTAAATACGAGGAATTAAAAACAAACTTCACTCAAAAGAACATGAGTATAATTTAAGACAGAGAGAATTTGTGAAATAAGTAAACCCAATTTAGGCCCAGGAGCCACCGAAATAATTTTTTGAAAATTATTGTTGTAATTGACGCCGTTGTACAAATATGCTAATTATACATATACTTTAGGTCTATAAGCAATGTTATATGTACTTCTTGATGAATTCTCCTGAAGATGGTGGAATTATTTCCACCGAAAATGTAGAGTTGTAAGTTTATTTTAACTTATATATTTTTAATTTTTTAATCTTTACAAATAAATGATTGTGCAAGTAAAAAAACGTTGATTTTCATTTTATTATTTTATTTGCACAAGAACTGTTTGTTTTACTTATTGCTTGGTGATTAGTAGAGTGATAATTAGAGCTTAATGATTAAATAGTGATTAATAAAGGTGTTGTAAGCCTGTTTAGCTCTACAAATAGTGCATATTTATATGTATAAAAAATCAATTTTCAATCAAGAAGGCCATACATAGCAACAAGAAAAAGATGCTACATATAAGGCAAACGAATCAAATTGAGGTACAAGAAATTACCAAGTAAAAAGAGTAAAATACAGTAACAGAGATATTCACAAAAGGAAGGCTAGGATCCGAAAAAAATAATAATACAACATCCATTAAATTTAACTACTGTATGTAAGCCTCATTTATATCTTAGGATAGTGATTCTTAATGACGCAGAAATAAATTACTTATATAAATAAAACAACGAAGTGAGCTGATAAGATTTGAAATTGGTATCTGATATCGTCAGTGATTTATATAAACAGTACAATGAAATTGAAAGTGTCTAGCTAAAATTTACTCCCATTATAAAAGTGAAAACTCAAATTTTACATCAAAAGTTTATATAACAGTAATAAAAAATATCCCCCAACGCTCAGTTAAGTCTGCTCTCAGAGGATTTAAGAACTTAAAAACCACGTATGCTATCTAAAAGGCATTTACTAAGTATCAAAGATAACTTACATACATGATTCGTGGTTAAAGAAGCATATATAGTAATTGAAGTAACTTATGTTAACATAAAATAAATGAACAAGAAATATATATATATATGCAAATATTTTTACCTAGTACTCAAGCATATTTTTACATTTTTATATAGCACTTTTTCAAGTGTTATTTTTGAATTTCTGTAACATTTGATATTTTTTATTAAATATTTAAAATAAAGCCTTAATAAGTTATATTGCCAAAACATTATTAACTCTGAGTTTAAGCCATTTGTTTCAATAAATAATTAGCATCCATAACAATAACAAAACCTCTTTATACACTATATGTTTGAAAACAATGACGTGTTGATAAATAGGGTAACTAATAAACATATCTTTGTTTAAAAAAAGTTTTAAAACTACATAATCCTGCTGGTATGTTAGTAGATGAATCGGCCAATAGGTTTAAAACAAATCAGGTCATTCAAACAATTTTTAGTACATAGTTGTGAAATCAAAATTGTGTACTGAAATAACATTTTATGTATTTATTTGTTTGAAGCCACACAATGGACTATCTATGCTTTGCTCTCCATGGGTTAGAAACCCGGTTTCTAGCGTTGTAAGTCCACAAACATACCGCTTTGCCACAGAGGGCTGCTTGATGGAAGGACTCTAGATCACGTAAAGCTATTTCTTTGTTATTTAACATATGAAAGGCACGAATGTTGCAATCAACATCTCTAATTTCATTAAAAAAATTATTACCACTTAGTATAATAGCATGGTTGCTGTTTTTGCTGAAATAGTAATAACTCAGAAGGTAGTAATATTTTTATGTGGTTTAAAAGTTTCGTATAAATTCTTCCAATCTGAAAATCTAAGAAGATTTAAAGTGATTTTAAAAAAAACCTAAGTAACACAACACAAATTTCAAGTCGGTCACCTAATTGAGTTGTAAACTGGAAAATTTTAACAGAATTCACTGATTTAGTGTTCATAATAAATGTGAAGAGCTCATATTCATGGTTTGCGTTCCGTAAGTGCCAAAAAATATATCTTACTCCGCTCTTTGGAGCCATGGATGCGTTGTAAGAGTGACGGTCAAATCCCACAATTCAGTCTTAAAAGAAGATATCAAGAGTTGGCAGTGGATGGTGTTGAATTATCTCTAATGTATGGCTTTAAAACTAGGAACAACTAGCGTGTAGCTTAGCATGAAATCCAACAAAGAAACAAATACAAACTAAAGATTAAGGTAGATTCCTTACTTAGCTTTTTTCAAAATGTATGACTAATTATTAAATATATGCTAAATATACATTATTTTACACATTTTTGCAAAATTTCTTTGTCAAAAGAATAGATTTTAGTTAATAATTAAAACGTTTAGAAATGTTTGGATAAAGCAGAGAAGTAAAATTTACAGTTATCTTAAGAATGTATACATGTAAAATATATTTCAATTTCCTGCACGCTAACCACTTGCCACGTTCGGCTCAAGAATATTAGAATATTAGAACCATAAATTTGAACCTTACAACATTAAAATATGGTGTTCGATTCCCCACGGTAGACAGAGCGCAGATAGCCTATTATGTGGCTTTGTGTGAAAACAAACAAACTAATCTTAGTGACTTAACTTTGAGGGTTTTTACAATAAAATGAAATCGATACAAGCGGTGGACATAACACAGCTTGCCCATTTTGTTAACTTTGCTTTTCAAAACAAAACGCACCGAAATTGGGTTAGATTGCGAATATTAGATTTGTAGATCATATTACAAATATTAAATATATAATTTTAATCCGTCAATAGAAGACAATTTTGCGTTCATCTTTACCTTTAATTTCCTTTTAAATTCTATTAGAAAACTCGCCAATTACAAAAAACTTTAGCAATACAAGAATAATTACTTAATATATATATATATATAAGTAGTATCACGAAAATATAGTTTTAAGCTTTAACATTGAATAATTTTTATGTTGATGTAAATTAATATTCTGTTCTACAGTTTTTGGCCCGGCATGGCCAGGTGGATAAGGCGCTCGAATCTGAGGGTCGCGGGTTCGAATCCGCATCCCACCAAAACATGCTCGCCCTTTCA
>NW_013665629.1:627959-629958 GCF_000517525.1 Limulus polyphemus
CGAAATTCCAAAACAAACAAACAATCTACAGTTTTTAATATGGTAAAATAAGCATTTTCAAATGGATAATTATAGGAATACTCTAATTCAATAGGTTCACAACATTATTATTATTTTGTGACACAAGCAAATCAAGTATTAAATGCAAAGGATTAGTAGTTTGATCTATATATTGTACGTAGATATATACATTGGCATATACTGGAGTATATATGCATATATATATTAGTGTATATATATTTCATTTTTATCAATTGTATTTTTTTCATAGTTTCATATGCACATTTTGAATCACCCGCTGGATACCAACAACTATATTTGAGAACAATACTTTGTAAACCCATCTACCAATACTACAACGATTTATAATTACAGTCTCGTGTATAACAGTTTATATATCTTTTAAATATATTTTTAAATGCAAACAATCTTTTTCTGAGGACGAAAGACGTTAAAATTGTAGTAGTCAAAAGCTTGCCACAAAATATCATATATAAACCTGTATTTATTATAATATATATATATATATTTCTCCTTGCCAAAGTTATTTAAAATATAATATGGCTACATTTCTTTGATATTGATGTAATCCTACAAAAGAAAAAAAAGGTCATTATTCTAGAGTGAATGTGCATTGTCAAGTTTGATGATACTTGAAGCAGAAAAAAGATTGAAAATCAATGTGCTGTCGACGTTAGCGACATTCTTATGGAAAGTGTTAGACAATAGCCCAACTTCTGTGTTTTAGGTCTAGCCTACTGCTGATACCACTTAGTGCACTAGATGATAGCTATTATTAGCTTTAAGACATTAATAGGTACAATAAAACTATGTTATATGAAATAAGATCATCATTTTTGTTTTTAATATTTTCGCTATTACTGGGTAGAGAGTAATAAAACTCAATTTCTGTCAGAATTTACTATCTAACATTATGATCATCACTAACCGAATTACCTATACTGTTGTTAACTAATGTTTCTCTTCAGTGATTTATGTAAGAATACAATAAACATGAGATACTCTAGAGCATACAAACTAATATCTGAAATACTGTTGAATAGAGCCTATGTATGTAACATGCCACTTCCCCATCGGATTCCTATTTAGGTCAAGTTTTATTGTAGCTTCATGTAAAAGTTTGTGTTAATCTTGTTAATCAGTATGATTAATAACACAGATGGGTTTGTTGTTTTCTTTACCTGCTCTACAGTAATTCCTGCACGCTGAATCCGAAAATGATATCAATTTTTCCCCATCACGTACAGATTTTTCACAAAACGTCATAACGCAATACATAAAAGAAAGACCACAATACGTAGTTTTGAGACTAAAAGACGTAGATTTCGCACAAAAAAATCAGGATGAATGAGGATGCATATTCCTTTGACATCAATGTTCTTCCCTTTTCTTCAGTTTGTTTGTATTTTTGTTAATAAACATAATACTACAAAATTTTAATACTGGTAAACGAAATAATAATTGGATTTAAGTAAGAGTTTTTTTCTTCTTCCCGATTTATGATAGAAAAAAAAAAGAATATCATTTTCAAAGTCTGGATAGGTGAATTATTCGCAGGTCTGTGTAATCTGTGTTGATAGTAAGCAATAGAGCCTGAGGCACTTGGATGACTATAGACAACATATTTACCCAAAATTTAAGGAGGAGATACACAATTTGTGTTTATTACAGTAAAACAAAATGTGTGAAGACTTTAGATGCAGTAACAAATATGGAGTCTAGACTGTCAGGATCTAAACAAACCATAAAACAACACGTCTATACTAAGCATACTGAACTGCTTGACCTTTGTTCGCATACTTAAAAACTAGCTACAGGCATAGTCAACAAATGATTTTATGTAGTTTGATTAGTGAATCATAAATGCTACATAGTCAGTAATGAAAAAGAACAATTAGTCCCATGTAAATTGTAAAATTACAGGCCCGGCATGGCCAGATGGTTAGGGCGCTCGACTCGTAATCTGAGGGTCGCGGGT
>NW_013665629.1:629968-640167 GCF_000517525.1 Limulus polyphemus
CGAATCCCCGTCACACCAAACACGCCAACCCCCGCTTTTGCTTGGTCCCAAGTCCACGATGAGAAAGGGGGAGAGTTGGGTGCGGGATTAGCAACTCCACCCCGTAAAAACCAACCTGCTACAAGTAACTGCAACAACACCTTCCGTTGGCGAGGTCTATGATCCACTGGGAGTTTACAGGAATAAAAAAATAAATAAATTTAATCATAAGAATATTGAACACCAAATGAAAAACGCATTAAAATTAGTTAAAAGATATTGAAAAAGTGGTGTTATGCATACTTTATCATAATTATTAAGCATAAAAATACTGAATAATTACTGCTAATGAAATTGCAAATAAGCAAATCATTCTTAAATTCTGTTAATCCTCGTTAAGTATAAATTCTGAGATATGTAAGAAGTGAAGTTTTTTCAACCTCATAGTCTTATTTACAAAATAACTTTGGCAGATCCATTTTTCTTTCTTAAATATACCTCCGTGCTAGGATGATCGGATTTAATTGGATGATTTTCTTGATTGTTTTATATACGGCTTGTGGACATCCAATTGATTTGACTAGGATAACTCTTTGAGCTGATAGGTTTTCCTTCTCGTAACATAAACACTATCTTTTGAAAGTTTTGAAAGTAGTTTGTTTGATGGATAAACTTTCTAATCAATTTCAAGTCAACAAGAGTTTTATAGTTTCCAAAGATGACAAATAAAAGGCAATATATTGCATAGCCATTTTAATCAAAGAGCTGCGCTACATACTTTAAACCGTGATATATTTTAAGAAGAAAAATAACCATACACTACAATGTTTGCTACAATGATATACAGAGTCTATGCTGCATAAAAAAATGTATAACGGATAGATCGTTTAGGCAGAGTTTCATCAGATAGCATTATATTTAGTTTTTAACATGTTTTGCTAACAACCGTTAGTATTTTCTTAATATTATTTCTTTTTGCATTTAGATAAGCATACCTTTCAATTGCGTTGCAACTTAACTGTTTTCAGTAGGTAACAAAACTTAGCCAATGCCCAAATAACTAGTTTAATTCGGAGTAATTTCGGAGTAGTCTAGTTGATGGTAATGTACGTTGCTCAAAAAAAATAGTAGTATAATGTAATGGTTCAATATTGTTCAGGTGCAGTTGATTTTAAACAGAAGCATATATACTCTCTGAATTTAAAATTGAGATTGAAGTTATAGTGCTTTTCCTCTATATTGTAACATTCTGCTTTTTCAACCCAACATTTGGTTTTATATGTAGTATAATGTGAACACCATGATAATAGATTATAAATCAAGCTAAAACAGTTTTGGTTGTTGATATTAATTAAAAGTCAGACAAAATTAATAAAGGATTGGTGTTATTAAGTAATTGAAACACATCGTAAAAAGACAAAAGTAGACGGAAATGTGATTTAAACGACTGCAAGTAATATTCGGCATGATATCTGTCACAACTATAACGAAAACAAAATACATTTTACACGTAATGGTCGTACTTATATAAAGTAAATTTGTGTTTTACACAGTTTATATAGGAACATAAACTAGCCTTTCAATAATCCTCTTTGGAGCATGGTGTGCAGCCATATTTGGTGCAGCTGATTAGGACTGGTAGGTATTCTGCTGTTGATGACTAAACGATAATACTGTAGATACATTCAAGTGTTTGTTTCCAAATGGATGTTATGAAATATACAGACAACGTGTAGCGATATTTTCCTGTTCATTCTGTCATATGGTCAGATACATATTATTGGTGTTGTGATTATTTCAGAAGTAATTAACATCTAAAATGTACTTTAAATAATATATGGGTTCATGCAGTGTAATGGTTGTCACCATGGGAATTTACGATGTATTAAAGGCATAATGTAATCGGTTTGTTGAAAACTTTAATGAACTGCAACTGCCTATTGAATGCAATGGAGATGATGTTTCGGCTTCTGTTCTGAGGCCTTCTTCTCAGACCAACTATGTTTACTCTGCCTTAAGTTGCACTGAAACACAAACGATGATTATGACTATTTGTATTCAAATGTGTTGAGACTTGTTTTAAGAGTTAGTTGTGATCCACTATTAGGGTATTTTCTAATGTTTTTGAAGAACAACTTAGCTAGGGTCTTTAAGGTTTTTAGACTATTAATAATAATATATAAATAACACTAGGCAACAAAAACTTTCTCTGGCATGAGACAAAATACAACTGTTTCTGATAATTTGACGATGATAATTTTAAAAATCATTTTGAAAGTTACTGATCACTTCTAGTTTTCGAGTTATGATTGATTTATTCAAAATATTTTTATATATCGTTTTAATAACTTTATAGATTCATTGAAAACTGCATTTAAGGACTTCTCGAATTTTCTAGCAAACTGAGTACGTGAGGGTTTCGTAATTTCCGGGTGGAGTAGGTGCGTGTGGGAATGAAGTAAAAGTGGTGCAATTCGCTACAATTATATAGAGAACAAATAGCGGATATGAACAATATATTTGGAATTTTACACCAGTCCAATACAGTCAATGTTTGAAGATATCAAAAATCTATACGATTTACCCATTAAACTGTACAAGTAAACCTAATTTCATAGCATAAATATATTGTATTGAGTTGAATGCATGGCATTTCACATAGTGCTGAGAGAATATTAAGATATTACAAAAACTCAAAATTTAGAGATGATGGACAAATTCTGACAACATTTTTGAAATCAGCGCCATCAAATTACCCCGAATCTCATGAGTGTTCTCCAGTAGCAAATTTTTTTGTTGTCCAGTGTGATCAAATGATTAGAAATCCCGGAAAGTGTCCAGAAATTCTCGCAACTCTAGTAACTAAAGATAAACTATAGGAGTGAATCAAGATAGCCCACAGGAATATGCACTATGATATTTTAATCTTTTAGATATAATAAAAGATGCATTGCCCAAGAGTTCAATTCAAGAACGCTTTATTAGAGTCAACTGAGCCACCAACATGTCTCACTACTATACTGCACATCACGATGTTGCCGACACATAATTTAACATCACTAAAATGATAATTGTTAGTAATTTATTCCATGTTTCTAAAATTGCGCACATCTATAGTTTATTAAACTAATCAACCTGAATCTAAAACACCAACTATGTCACAACAAATATTGGTAATATGTATTCATTACTGAGGTGTATTACACATCACTTAACTTCGACTTGTTACTGTGACAACTATACAAAACTCACTTACTATGCTCATCTAATAGGACTACAACGCATTGCTAATCCGACACTCTAACATTTATCAACAAATTGCTAATCCGACACTCTTTAACATTTATCAACACATTGCTAATCCGACACTCTGTAACATTTAGCAACACATTGCTAATCCGACACTCTGTAACATTTATCATCACATTGCTAATCCGACACTCTCTAACGTTTATCAAACACGTTGCTAATCCGACACCCTCTAATATTTATTTCTTCATGAGAGAATTGTATAGTTTGGTTTTGCACTGTAGATTTACTGGTGAGGAATATGGTTTTTTTAACCACTTTAAGTCGGAAACATATGTGTCGCAAGTCAAGCAGTAAATTGTATCTTTCTCTTCTTGTCACAAATGTGATAAAAAATTTTCCCTTTGAATAAAACAGAAGAACATGTTAGTTGTGTGATAGTGAGCTAACTCATAAGTTGAGATGCTAGAGCGCTCACTTGCCGGGTGAAAGGTACTAGGATTAATTCATAGATGTGCAAAACCTGGATTACCACAGTTGCATGATCCTAAGAGTAACCTACTCTTCAAGTACGATACACATAGAGATCATTAATCGTGGAAGAAATTGATAGGTCAGGATGAGCAACTCTGTACGAGAAGAGTGTGTGTAGAATTATAGAAAATGTATTTACATTAAAGAGTAAGATATCTTACTTAAACGTTTATCTAACAGTATCTTTTGCAATATCGCGTTAAATTTAACATTAGCTTTTAATCTTCTAAAATGTTAAACATAATATTTAGAAAACATAGCACACTCTTTACGTTATGAGCTACAAATTCAGAAATCAAGAATCAGGTCAAGAGAGAAATATACTCTTATGTTTTACTATTTATCATATTTCAATACCCATGATGAGCACAGCACAGGTAAACCTTTGTGTAGTGATTATTAAAAGTTTTAAACGATTTAGGCACAGACGGATTTACTAATTTCATTTATACGTACTATTAGAACAATAATATTTTCTACATGCAATGCATCAACTCACTGAAGATTAAAAAGGTATATTTATTATAGCCAAACCATGTATGCGAATATTATGCAAAGAGAGAGAAATTAAGTCATCATTTTGCTATACAGTTCGTTGGTAGTAAATAGATTATCAAGCTATTGTAATGATAAACATGATGAATGAATTATCAGACAATTAATTGCGTTATACGGACCATGAATATGTACTACTGTAAAATGTAGATAAATGTCATCAGGCCCTGATTGTAGTTGAAATTTAATCTAGAAATACTTAGAATATGGTAGAATTTAATTAAGAGAGAAATTGTTAATCTATGTTATAACTGACCGTCTAAATTTAGGTGATTTGATAAAATGAAATTAATTGGACATGTATTCAGATTATGGTACAGATTAGGCTATTCGTTATTTCTGAAAGAGCTCTCAAACATATTTTGTAAGCTTTCTGATGATTATGGCTTTATTGAAGACCGAGACGGGTTTCGCAGTTTTGTTTTGGTTTACAGACATGAAAAGGTTAATATTACGCAGATAAGTTTCGTGGATAAGAATTTTTCCTCCCCTGACATTTACTGTATGTTTGTTTAAAGACAGATTTAGTACGTAATCGAATTTAAGATATGCTCTTGTAACAACCCATAGTAAACACCAAAACACTACTTTGTGATCATGTTTTCAAAAATGGCCATTACAATACAAATATTTTAACATAATGACAGTAGACAGGCCAGTGAGTCAACCACTGATGTTATAGGACAATATAGTATAAATTGCGCTCTTGGCCAATGGCAGTACTCATGGCAAGTAAACACTAGCTAGCTATATTTCAATCCCGTGTTTTTGTTCTTTTAACTAGAATAACTGATATTTGGAAGATTTTTTATGAATGCCAAACACTTGTTTGAAACGCTATTAGAGCATTATTTTTTCTTTTTTTATCAAAGGATATTTCATTAAAATTACTGTAAATAATAACACGAATATTACAAAGCTACAGTGTCCAATATAGAAGATAAACAGAAACGCTGTGGAGATTTTGTTACAAAACATCATTTAATGGCTATCAAGTAGCTTATCTTCTAATACTATAAAACACAGTGTGTATCTGTCTGTCTGTCTCTCGGTCACGCACTGATGTCATAGTAACACATTTTGTAATTTAAGTAGTTTGGCTTCCTGTCAATTAGAAGCGAGTAGTCTACGATTGATCGAAAATTAAAGATATATTTGGACTAAATTGTACCAAACAATTGCCCGTTTTTCGCAATTTGAAAACGTATCTCGTCGAGTTACGCCAGAAAGGACGTCAATATACTTTAGAAGACATTTTATACATTGTATTTTTAAAAAAGGTTTAACGTTAGGTCGTACAATAATATTGGAAGATTATTTATTGATAGTATTATGTGTGGTAAGGTTTAGCCCTAATTGAACTAAATCAAAAAAACGTACACAAGTTACAATGTTAATTTATCTCTTTATCGAATATAGGCCGTACTTAATAAAGGCTTAACTAATGTTACGACTAGGATAAGTGGATTTACAGATTTCAGTATATGCGATTAGAATTCTTTGTATTACTCTAGAAATCCTGTACTTAAAGAAGTACTGTTGCAATTGTTATGGATTTATTATTATATGCTTATTTTAATATCGATGTTTGCTTGAATTAAATTTATATTTACAAATGTACATAATTTATGCTGTTAAATATGTATTGTGAAACTCACGCCTATTCTCTAAAGTTCTAGAGTGTAAGAATCAATAATACCCGTGTGTACGTAAACTCTAGTGTAGCGTGTTAGTATTGTTACGTAATATGAATTTTCGAGAAACTCTCTACACGCATAAAAATACAACCAACGCGACGCCCCAAAAAACTGTATCTATTATTAATTTGCTATAGTTAGTGTGCTATAAACTTTAGAAGCTATAACTATAATTGAGATTAGCGCTTATTAATCGGAAAACTTCAGATATTTGACCAGGAATATTTACAAAGTTTGAACATTACAAATCATTTAACCTCAGTGGATTCACATCTGCATCCCATCATGTTTTCTATTTTGCACAGGCGAGTTCGTGGAAGTTTCGAGACATAATGCAGTTTAAGGATTATATAACTGTTATTCCTTACGATAGTTTTTATTTGAACTATTACGTATTATAATTTCGAATAGCCTGAAACTGAGGTAAATGGTAATTTAGATTTAGAAATTAGATAAATGTCGATATGTATCCAATTTATACTTGCCGACAAGATTGATAGACACAGTTTTTTTAAATACAAATATGTGTTAATATACAAACAATAACACAATAATAATGGTTGTTACAAACAATATTTAGTCCTCTATCTGGTCTAGAACTTCCTTGATATCTTATAGAGGGTTCACGATGAGCAAATTAATTTTGAGTTGATGTAGATACAAATCACTTAACAGGGAGCTAGCAAGCTCTGTTTTTCGTTCTATGCCGAGTTATCCAGCGATGAAGTTATATAATGTTTTCGTAAAAATACTTATGTCCGGTTAGTCAGAGTTAGTCAGAGTGTCAAGGTGTTAACAAGAAAGTTATGATGAACTGATGTGAAAGAGATGCTTTCAAGCATTCAAACGATTTCATTGCTTTGAATTGACTTGCTAGCTAATTACAACCCCCTTTCCTAGAGGCACGGCGATAAGTCTGAAAGTTATAATAGATATTAGCACAAAAATAAGGCTCCACGCTTAAATCGCTCCTTATTCACTCAGAGCTTAGTCCTGTCCCCTCTGAAGGTGACAACTGTATAAAATTTTCTCGAGAAAACATGTCAACTTATATGAAAAAAGGTTATGGAATATGTGAAAGATGTAAATAGCACATTACACTTCTTACTACCACAGTGAATCTGACCCTAACTTTCCTTTCGCCGCAGAAGTTATTTCAGAAGTACTTAAGCCTATTGAAAAAATTAAGTAAGACCATTTATATTAAGACTTATAAACAACAACCACAACTCGTTACAGATTCAAACAAAATTTAACTTGCGATGTCAGACTTTTCTCTAACCAGGCTTGACATGGCGTGATGGTTAGGGCTCTCCACTTGAAATCTAAGAGTTGTGGGATCTAATCCCGTTTTCGAACATGCTTTCCCTTTCAGCTGGATGAGTGTTATAATGTGACGGTCAATTCAACTCTTCGTTGGTAATAAGTAACCAAAGAATTGCTATTAGGTGGCGTTGGTAGATACCTTCAGTTTATTTTGTTTGGGTTGAATTTCGCGCAAAGCTACACAAGGGCTATCTGCGCTAGTCGTCCCTAATTTAGCAGTCAGTGAAAGACAGTTAATCATCACCACCCACTGCCAACCTTTGGGCTACTCTTTTACTAACGAATAGTGGGACTGACCGTCACATTATAACGATCTCTCGGCTGAAAGGGCGAGCATGTTTGGTGGGACGAAAATTCGAAACCACAACCCTCAGATTGCAAGTCAAGGGCTCTAACCACTTGGCCATTTCAGGCTTCAGTTTAGTCTATCTCTTCAAAATTCGAGACTACTAATACAGATAGCCCTCGAGTAGCTTTGTGCGAAATTGAACAAACAAATATCTCTAATGGAAATGTTCTTTATATCCTTCTCATAGTGTTAGTAAATTGACATAAATTCCAAATGACATTGTTTTATGCTATATTTTAATTGTTTTTTACAACTATTGTTATTGGCTTTTTGTGTTCATTGTTACTTTGCATTGGGTTTGAATGTATTTTCATGTTTGACTATATTATTTTTTTTCATAACTTTTATTTATACCTTTAAAATCTATTCATGTCTAATATATTACCGATATGATATTTTAAAAACATATTTCAAACTTAAATTCATATCACATCTACCATATATAATTTATATGACTGCATCATGCACACTATTCGAGCTGGATTATTATTATTTTTCCATCTTTAATTCATAACTATCTGCATACAATATTTTACTGTCTTTATTAATCTTCAGCTTTCCTCACGCTAGGTTGGACTTGTTTTCTTTTTTTGGGAGCAGAAAATGAAACGTACTATAAAAGGTTCGATTTATGATATATCTTTAAACTGTAAAAGGAAAAACTCAATAATATCCCTCTGTTTATTTAACTCCATTTAACCAAAATGTAATAGATGTCAGAGGATTTTAAGAACTGAATCGCTTAGTCAGTGCCTTGTTGTTATTATGAGAAGGTCTTGAGCTCGATCTATACACGGACCATTCTTAGAATCTCTCCTACCTTTATGATATGAAAATGTTTCGAATGTGTTTCAACATTTGTGGGTGAAATTTATGCATATGTTTTATGTTTTAAAATACTCACTATTTCAACCAGTCATATGATAGCTGTCAAAAGCAAAACCTTTGAGAATATAAAGAGTGTCGTATTAAGAGCTTTTGCTCCATACATTTATTTTGCATATTCTAACAAAACTCGTATGTTTTAGGTTTCTTATTTTTCACATGGACACGTGAAACTGATGGAATGTTCAGTGTTTAAATTATATGGCATGATTCAGCTAGATATTTAAGTTTTGCAATAGCAGGAGCTTATTTTATTTGTTTTCACTGGAAATAACAGAATTATGTAGAAAAACAAATTCTGCGGTTACTACGTGTCCATGGAATTATTGGATTTTGAAATAGTTGTTCAGTTGTCGTTACGTAAACAAATTTCTTTAATAGATAAGAAAAATTAACTTATAATTTCTGTCAAGTTATGTTACTTGCAATTGCAATACCACATACTTATGGCAATCAGTAGCACATTCTGTTGCAGATAATATGAACTATTAACATAGACACCGGCAGTGCCGGGATAAAACGTAATGCTATAAATGTAGGTGTAGGTTATATCCTTCCTGTAATCACTATTTAGAGCCGTAGCACAAGATTCGTTCGTCCAATGCAATAGTACCTGTAGTTCGCGCATTGATAACCGACCTTCTTGCAAAGTTGAATGAACCCTCATTCGCGTCATTAAGGCAGTGAAATTATTTATCCATTAAAACTAGATTTTTGCTGGTGGTAGTGGGGGCTCTACCTGAGTTTTTCTACCAAATTTAATCAACATTGGTTGAGCCAGTTCCTCACAACAGATCGTGAAATCCGAAAAACGATTGTTGGATTATTTATTTGTTTTTGAATTTCGCGCAAAGCTACACGAGGGCTAGCGCAGTTAGCCCTCCCTGATTTAGCAGTGTAAGACTAGAGGGAAGGCAGCTAGTTATCACCATCCAGTGTCAATTCTTGAGCTACTCTTTTACCAAGGAATAGTGAGACTGACCGTCATATTATAACGCCCCCACGGCGAGCATGTTTAGTGGGACGGGGATTCGAACTCGAGCTCCTTAACCACCTGGCTATGCCGGGCCCCGAAAAACGAACAGCCAGTTCTGCTTCATATACACCGCTATGCTGATTTACGTTAAATTGATCTTGTATTTTGTATTTCAGCCGTCTAATAAATATTCTATTGATTTAACATTGCGATTAGAATGTATAACAGTTAAAATGCCAAACTGATAATATTAAGTCCAAACTACACATTACAAGAACAAGAAAAGACCTATTCAAGTGGTCATCAAAAAACCAAAAATGGTTCGAAGAGTACATTAGGATCGTTAATGCTTTGGTTCCTAAATACAAAGGTAAAATAAGTAGAAGACATTAATAACCGTAAATCACTAAAACCTAATTATTTTTGATCCCATTATAAACACCATATGTTCTGAAATATTTTCTTTTACAGTAAATACCTGGAACTTTAATTACTTCTATCAGCATTATCAAAATAATTTGAGCAGCTAAACATTGTTCTGAACTTCCTGACGTCATATATGTGCTACTAAAGAAGACCGAATAATAACAAAAGAAACATAAATTATCAGGTCCTAAACATTCATCAATCAAATCTTTCCAAAAAATCA
>NW_013665629.1:641093-663654 GCF_000517525.1 Limulus polyphemus
TGGCTGGTGAATAACGAAGGACAAAGCTAGCTAGCTCCTCGTTAAGCGAATTGTACCTACATCAACTCCTAATTAACTCGCTCATCGATGAGATATCAAGAAAGTTCCAGACTAGAAAGAAGACGTATATTGCTTGTAAGTTTGTAAAAGTTTTGTATATAAATCATTATTCGTAATAACTATTTGTAATAACCGTTATTGTAAAATGTATTGTTGTTTGTATATTAAAACATATTTGTATAAAACAAAGAAAACGGTGTGTATCAATCTTGTTGGCAAATATCATAAATTGGACATATATCGGCAAATATTTAACTACTAAATATAAATTATCATTTAGTTCGGTTTCAGACCATTCGAAATTGTAATCCGTAATGTAATACAATAATGATACTAATTTGGCCACAGTTGATGAGTGGAGCATATCGCCGCTTGAGCTTTATAACTTAGGATCCTCAGCCTGAAACGCTAACATTATGTCACACCCGATCTATGCAATTACTTACTAACATAGATGACTTTAATAAATAATCTAATTGTAATGGTTTAAAGAACAAAACTAGCTTGTTCTAAGTAAAAAAAAAAAACAGTAAGGAAAGGGAAAATATATAATGAACATATTGTTGCAATGAATAATTGCGTGAGAGAATGATAAGTTAATAGAACCTTCTGTTATTTGTTCATTGTCTGAACATAAATTCACAGTTTCACTTTGTGTTGAATAATTGTTGAAAGTTCATAGAGTATTGGAATGAATGACCTGAATGTGAGATAACTAAAATCAAACAGGAAATTCTGGTCACGAAGTTTTTAGAGAAATTCAGTTATTAAGCTCACATCTGAATCTTATTCAATCGGCTGAATTGAAATAAAATGCTACGGTATTTCATTTAATTCAAGACGCGTTCCAGAATCAATAAATGAGCAACCTAACCCTGTAACATAAATAGTAATTTCAATTTCAAAAAAATAAACTAAAGCATCGATACGGACTGCTATAAGATGAGATGGCATTAAAGATTTCTAAAAGGAAAAAGAACCAATGAAATAGGAAGAAGAAAAATTTCAAAGCTATCGATTGGTTGTTACTTGCTTACAACGCCAGAGGCCATAAATGTATAATGGACAAGATTTAAAAACACTGAGGTACCAGAGAATCTATAATTCAGAGTTATATGTTCTAATTTAAATTCAAATCGAATGAGACATGAAATTAAAAGCACTTTGCATAAGAAAGATAATAAACAAATATCATTGAGTCGTGGGTTATAATGTTAGAATGTATTCCATGATAGAAAGATATCTTCACTGTTCAAGAATTGAGGAATTCATGTTATAAGTTTGACCTATTCCTGAGAATTACATAATCTTGTCGAAACGTCGTACATAAATAATAAAGTTTTCTTCATTACCCAGTCAAGCCGTCTCCAAACGTTAATTTCATATTTTAAGTTGTTTTAGTACAATTTGCAAAATATACTGGTTGTTTTAAGTGAGCTGGGCGTCGTTTAGTGGTTAGGTGCTGTGAATGTGAATCAAAGGGTTTATGGTTCGCGTCTCGTTCCTCAAAATTTTGCTTGTAATTTTAGGCTGTATATGCACGCACTATAAGTGTGACTGTGAAATCGCACTATTCAGTCAGATAAGAATTGGCGGCTGGTTCCCTTGATTTTCAGCTTTCCATTTAGTGTATCATTTCAAAATTGGAGACAGTTTTACGTAGATAGCACTTCTGTAGTTTTGAGCAAAATTCTGAGACAAATAAATTGTTTTAAATAATGTTTAGAAATTATAAACGATGCTAAAATTAAGTTTAGCATTTATAGACCATAAAAGTAACAAGTGATAATTTAAAGTTTCAATAATTAAGACGCAATAAAAATTGAGGGAAAATATTTGTATTAATGAATACTGAGGAAGGAAAAACAACGTCACACAAATTCGACTTATTTTGAATTACAAAACAAAAATCGATAAACATTGATTCGTGACTAGCTGTTTCACAAGCCAACAAAGATGGGTTGATTTAGTTGTTTGTTTGTTTTTGAATTTTGCTCAGAGCTACATTAGGGATAATTTTGAAATGATAGTCTAGAGGAAAGGCAAATAGTCAACACCACTCATCGTCAACCCTTGGATTACTCTTTACCTACAAATAGTGGGATGGACAGTCATATTGTAACGTCCCCAAGGCTGAAAGGGGCGGAAACTTCGGGGATGTGATTCGATCCTGCGACCCTTAGATTGCGAGTCAATGCCAGGCCGTATGAGGCCATAGGAAGAAAGAAAGGTTTGTCCAGCGAGTGTTTGACAACCACTGAGTGCAAGGTAGTGGAGAATGACACTATCCCTAAAATGATTTCAAACGATTTTAGCAAATATGAGATAAATACAGAGCATCACCAAGAAAGTAATTACTCGTATTAATGCTTTCAACATCGATAACTGAGTGAAATTAATACAAAAGTTGTACTGGTGGTATACGTTGCCCACAACCATGCCCACTTGGTTGGAATTTGGAATTTTCACATGAAAATTGAGAGATGAAATACACAAGTTCTGTCGACAGTAAAATGAACAGATTGAATTAATGCAAAGCAGCAATATGAAATATGCTAGGAAATAACATGTTATAAAGTTATAACAGAAAAATAGGAGACTAATCCTTAAAAAAAAAAGGTTAGATATTTTCAAGAAAAAAGAGTGAGAACACTTTAATTAACAGACCCTTAACTTTTGATCAAATTAGGACATTACATGTTGAACGTTTACGTGGATATATGAACAAAGAATATGAAAACTTAAAGATAAAACATCATCACACATATGTAAATTCGCTCTTAATATCTCACTATACCGAAAATATATACAGAGAATTAAAACTACCTTTGATGACGTGGAAAAATTAATTTTGAAAATATTGAAAATAACCAGGAACTAATGACGCCTCTTACAATTGCCCAGCCCTCAGTAGCCCAGCGGTATGTCTGCGGACTTACAACGCTAGAATCCGGGTTTCGATACTCGTGGTGGGCAGCGCACAGATAGCCCACTGTGTAGCTTTGTGCATAATTACAAAAAAAACCCAACAAACAATTGCCCAAAAGCTACACGCAAACGTCAAGATTATACTTCTACAGCCCAAAGAAAGCAGTTATCACAAATAGCAAATACTTTTATCGCAAGTACGAAGAAGTAAGGCTCAAAATAACCACCATCACTGAATATGTTCTCCTTTTCAAGCGTAGAGATGTTAATCTTATTATTCGTTAACCACCATCAACGAATATGTTCCCCTTTTCAGGCGTAGGGACGTTAATCCTATTATTCGTTGGTTAAGAGTAATAACCACCTTCATCGAATATGTTCCCCCCTTTTCAGGCATAGAGACGTTAATCCTATTATTTGTTAACCACCATCACCGAATATGTTCCCCTTTTCAGGCATAGGGACGTTAATTCTATTATTCGTTGGTTAAGAGTAGGCCAAGAGTTGCGGTGGGCGGTGTGTTGACTAGCTGCCTTCACCCTAGTCTATTACGTGAAATTCAACAGATAAACAACCAAACCAAAATACATTTGGTAGGCTTGTTTAAAAGAAGTATATGTTGTAAAACTTCCCAACCAGATAAACCTGTCGTTTGCTAGTCCTACAAAAATATGAGTAACATTAGTTTATGGTCTCTCGTTTTCTATCAGTAGTTTGAAAAATTTAACTGGATGTTTAACCATCACACTTTTAACAATATAAGTAAAGGCATAAAGATGTTACATTGTTTCATACGTTAAGAAAATTTGAAAATAATAGGGATGTTGCAGTAACTAAACTGTCATCCAGGATATATATATACCTAAGAAACAAAACTGAAAGATGTGCTGAAGTAGGAAAATACTTACAAGAATTTATAATCAAATCCACTTTCCAAGAAAGTATCGGATTTAACATATTTCTATAGGAAATGTTCTAGCTGATTATCCTGATCGCTTAAAATTAATTAAACATATCAATTTTTCGTTGCCGTATATGTATGGGTTGGTTAAAACGCACAAAGATGGCTATTTTATCTTAGATCTAAATCAAGCTTTCGACTTTCAAAATGGCTACCCCAATACCTATCGCCTATTCTAGAAATGTTCTATTTGCCACATATTCAAAATAATATAGATTTTGCCAATAAAATAAAACACTTTACCATAAATGAGGAGAAGATGGTCAAAGTTACGTTGAATCTATGACTATAAATGTAAACAAATGATACAAGCATAGACTTCTTAAAACAAAAATTACGTGAACTGCTTTATGTGCTTGCCCATACTTTAATCTCCCTAGTGGAAAAATGTGTGAAAGATAATGTATTCAAATACATGGGACAATATTACAGAGAAAAATATGGAATGGCTATGAACAATCTGGTATCCTGAATTCTATGTAATACCTTTTTTTGGTGTATTTTGAAAGTGAGCTACTGTCTTTAGAGAATCTGAATACAAAGAAAATACTCTGGTTTCGTTGTGTATATGACATATTTTTTGTTCGGTTGAATAATAGTAATGATTTTTAAGCCTTTTTTCGGAAGTTTAACAAGTGGCAAGTACTATTAAGTTTAAAATATTGTATATCCTTTAACCTTACAATTGACTTCTAGTAAAAATATTTTTTCATTCGAAATCTGTGGAAAAGTAAGTTTGACTTTTCTGAAAAATAATTGTAAATACAACACTACTGTGTATATAATAAAAAAGTGCTGTTGTATATTTTCTCGGAGTAAACGATCAAGTTTCTTCCATCCTCGCTTGCTTAAGCAGTGTATTCTATAGTTTACATATAACGTATATCAGCCACCAATATTCTGGCCTCAGTAGTAACCTCAAACATAGTATAAACATACTAAAGTAAAGAATTGTAAAAAGTAAAAAAATAACACCACGACACGAAATTTGTGAAGGAGAAGAAGGACTAGGATATCAAAACTTTCCGTAAATCTTCGAACAAAACTTGCTATGTATGAGAATAGACTGGTTTGGACATAAAAAAGTGTAAAGTCAATGTCTGCTAATTTGGCACAACAGTAAACTGTATAATAAACATGATGATTTATATGTATTGATATGAACGTCACTATGTGTAGCCTAGTGATTAGCGTACTGGATTGTTCATACGAGAGTCTAGAGTTCGTGTTTCGTTGTTGCAAACTCATGCTCATCATTTGAGGTCTGTGGTTGGATTATAAATGTGAGAGAAAATCCTACTTTTTTTTTACTACAGTGGTCAAAAAAGTAGCTGTGAGTGTTGTTGACTAGCTGCTTTTCTTATAATTCATCAATTGCAGATTAGAGACGGCTAACGCAAATAGCTCTGCGCTTTGTCTGAAACAAACAAACAATTTTTAAAAAAACAATAACAATATGCAAATTGAATATAATATATTTTACAGACATTATAAAGATGCATTTATAGCTGAACAAACAAACGTTTTTTTTTGTGTTGTGATGTTTCTTAAAGCTTGTTCAATAGGCAAGAGAAATTATCATCAAAACGCTTTCAATCCAGATGTAATTTTTAGTGTTAAGCATTTTTTTTGAATATATAAGATGTATTATTTTGTTTTGTTACTAAGAGAAAGTTAAACCAGAGTTATTTTTTCTACATATTACTCCAAGATTACTTTTTTAATGAAAGAGTTATTGTTTGTTTGTAATTATGCATAAAGCTACACAATGGGCTATCTGTGCTCTGGCCACCACGGGTATCGAAACCCGGTTTATAGCGTTGTAAGTCCGCAGACATTCCGCTGTGCCACTGGGGGGGGGGGGGCATGAAAGATTTAATAAGCGTAGTTTGGCTTACGTTATCTTGATACCGTAAGTGGAACTTTTAACGTTATACTAGAACGGAAAGTAATAAATATATTTAGAAATGTATAGAATATGCGCCAATTTCTATCAGCGTTAAGTTATTATTGGCTGTAATATTATTTTCCATTCACTTCAGTTTAAACCATCAAAGAAATTCGTAAATTATAAACAAAGAAAATTGAAAATAAAAAAACAACATAAGCTTGAAAATAGATGAAAAAAAAAAGATGTTAAATGCAAAACATATCCATCATTCATCAAGGGCCAGTGTGACTCAGTGATTAACATGCTCAGTCAGGGTCGTGGTTCAAAGCTCTATGCTAGAAAAATGCATTCCGATAGGGGTGACAGTCAAGCCATATTATTCTCTCAGTAAAGAAGTACTGGTATGATCCTGCCGTTATTAATGATTTAATAGCCGTCTCTCTCACGGAATTTTTATAAAATATTTTGACGTAATTTTAAGATTTTACGTTTCGCGAAATTTATAACTAATAATAATTAACATCAACTATTTACAAGTGAACCCTGAAAACAGCTGATATGGCAGGATAAAGTTATATTTGATTTAATCTATTTTTCTTTTTATAAACGATTATACAAAAAAAAAAAGGCGTAGAAACCAGCAAACGCAAAACACCTATTTATTTAACTAATATGTACAATACATTTTTTAATTTCATCCTCGTAATACAAATAATTGGATGCTTTAGACAATCATAATGATTTAGCATTTTATCTTAAGCTTCAAGGAAAACAAAGGCACGGACAGGTAATTTTTATCAAACGTAAAAACATGAACACTATACATAGTTATATGCTAGGAAAGCAATAACCAGTGAATTAAATAACAATACATTTTATCGACACTGATTTCAATACAAAATTGTATTTTTAATTATGCAAAATTAACAGTTTTACATCCAAAGGACATTTGTACGTAAACAGAATATTCAGAGAAAAGTATACCAGCATACGCCTTTCTTTTATCGTACTTCTACACGACTATGATTTAGTTTGGGTTGTTGTCATTCGCGAAATAAGTGTCCGTATATTTTCAACATAGGCAGCAGAGACTACAATATAAAGAAACTTCAGAGGAAATCTAAAACCAATTGAAAATTTCAAAATTAGTGATATTTATGAAAACTGTAGCAAGCGTTTGGAGCGTTTAAAGTAAGCACAATGTATATACATTTATAGTGTTAAAATATTATTATGAAAAAATACGTGTCAAAAATTTTTAGTACTTCACGTGATTCTATTGAAATTCCAGTAATTTACTATTATCCAACAGCAGTAAAATTTGTAAGTTAAGCAAATATTCGATAAACTTTTCAATGTTCTTCAGCATCTAGCAGTCAATTGCTCATCTCTACCACTTCGGTATACTTTCCGCAACAGGAGAGACACAAAGCGGAAGAACAAGATTTCAGAGGTGTTTCTCGATTCCAGAAGTCACACCACATGAGTCCCCACTGAGCCAACAAAACTTCGTGATGATAACTGTGGAGATTGTGCGTGGAAATGTCGTGTTCGGTAATCAACAATCGGGGGTGTTTCTGTGATCCGAACATGATGTTTTCCTACGTCAACCGGGGTCACAGGAAAGGGTGAATAGCGAGAATCCGGGGAAATTACAACAAGTTCCTCATCGGCGGCGAATGAATCATCGACAGAACTTCTTGGCCATTCCTTAAAGCATTTACACATACACAAAAAACATCAAAAAAAAAGGACTCTAAAATAAAACGTATATTATACTTGCTGAAAAACAAAGGAACAAAACATTGTAGACAGATACCCTACACATCATGATAATTAGATATATATTTGAATATAGCTATTGAGGTGGAACTGACTTTAAAAAATTATGTTTTATATGTTTTATTTTGTACTAAAAATAAACCTTGTACCATAATTATTAAGTTAAAATGTAAACGTAAGTGACATTTGTAATCACCTAGCATTGGAAACTGCATTCGCTAAGTATATTAAAGAACGTAGTAATCTCAGCCAAAACTAAAAATCCAATATGATGGAACGTACACATGCCTTAGCTATACGGAATTTCATTCAGGTAATCAATAATAGAGTAAAATACATTTTTAAACGTATAACAAGGACATGAAGAGTGATACCGATATGTATACTTTTTAGTAATAGGTATCTGAAAATGATATTTTTAAATAACTACACCTTAATACTTAGACGAATTTTAGAATTAAACATATTATTTGAGGTTTCCATCATTGTGAGTTCATTTTAAAGGTAAAAAGCTATTTTATTTCAGTAGCATTTGCCAAGTTGAAGCTCATAACACTAACACGATTAGGGCTTTCCAGTACATTATTCATTTTATGTAAAAACATTAAAAGAAACGCCACATTACATACAATTTTATGAGTCCTCCGAGTTTTAAGAATGTCTGGGCAATCATCTCCACTACCAGTTGTTGTCCTTATAGTGTAATCTACGAATAAATAAGTATTAGTAAAAGGTCCCATACACACTGAAAACACAAATTGTTTATTTTAATAGTAAATAATTTATAATACACAATTTGGTAACTGACAAAATAAATCCACACCCTTTACACAACAAGTTATTGAAAAAGCTGTAAAACAGCTGGCCACACTACTTTAATAGAAGAAACTGTTTTGAGGAGCTGATAAGCACCCGATACTAGTTTTGTATATTCATTATTTTCATTCATTACTTTAAATAATTCATGTGTCAAACTTATTCATTCTGATCTCATCTAGTATGTGGGTCAGAAACAGGTATATGTTTAGTTGTTGACCTATGAATAAAATATATTTATAAAACAGTTCAGTGTAAAAAATAGTCACGTTTTTAAGTTGCTAACACATTGTTTTTTATCCCAAAACAAAATAGAATAGTGTTTTCTGAATTCATTGACCCTAATCTTAATCGAGATAATGGCATGGGCATAGGTTTATACTTGAGATATTGATTAATAACTGTATGCTGTTTTAACATAATCTGATAAGTGTAATGACGAAAATATATGATGTATACATATTTTTAGCTTGATTTCTGAATAACGGTGTGCCAATAATCAAATAATGGGCTTGTTTTTTGCACATCATAATCTTGACCACACTTCAGCCACAATAGCGGAAAGATTATAAGGTAATCACAGTTTTAAACGTAGTTTATTATTGGTGATGAATATCTGAACATTCACAACATTGGTTATTTTCTATCACGAACCTTGTGTTAAGTGACATTTTGGTTCCCTCATCTTGTGCTGAGGTTTCATATCCCCATTGTCGTTTATCTATAAAATTAAAGGTATTTCTCTAAGCTGTAATTATTCATCACAAATAACTGAATGAATAACAGTTTTATCATTATCCACGTTCTTATACATTGACGAAGTACCAGGATGTTAACTAAAAGCACATATAACACAATACGTTCATAAGAGTGAAAGCCGTTACGTTATATATCATTTAATTTCTTACAAGACTAACATAGGAAGACTATTACCTTGCGGATGAATAATGTTTTGTTGCCTCAGATGTTTATTTCGCAATGGGCTGTTGGCCATGTGTTTGATTTTATTATTAATAAATAATATTAATATTTGTTAACGTTAAAAGAACCGTTAAGCTTCTTTTTCTGAGAAATAAAACCCGTGTTCACTTTACAAATAGATAAGAAAACCTATAACCTATATATCTTAAATTCAAATTGCCTGAGTGCTAATTGTTGGAAAATATGAAAACATTTTCAATATAGTGATGAAAGAGTAGACGGTATAGTATCGAAAGACAGGATGCTATGATTTAAGAAAATTCTATAGCACAATTGACTAGTTTTTAGATTTTAGCAAATCTATAAACATTTTTAATAGCATTAAATGTTTAAATAGCTTGACCCATATGTAGATTTACTACTAAATGCTCGTAATGTCGGTTAATATATGATTTCGACATTCGCAAGACAACATTTTTAAAATTATGAAATAATGACAGAAATAAATGTTTAGTTTATTTTAGACACTACAGTCTCATTATATTTATTTAACTATATGAGGCAGATGAGCAATAATTAAATCACCTTCTTTCTAGCTGCAAGTTCCTTCATCATTATATCGTGACAACTTTTTCTTTTATCATCAACAGGACACAAAGCCTCTCCATTGATTTTGTCTTTATATGTACTCGGTGTGTACATTTTATTATCAGAATTTTCAGACCTTCTTTCCTTAATAGAGTTTTCTGAAATGATGGAATGTTCTTTTATTACAGATTAGTCTTCAACACATGAGCAGTCACAAAAACTGATGAAAATTCCAACCAATTTAATACAAGAAATACAAGATCAAAGTGTTGTTAAAAGTGTAGTTCTATTTAATTATGTATGTTTATTTCGCCTCAAATATATCTCAAATGTCTTTCAGAAATATTTATACTTAATACACATATTGGAACCATTTTAAAAACTGGTAAGCCATTATAGTAAATTTGAAGACGACGTAGCTTACGTTTTAACGTAATACATGTGTAGATCCGAAATATTATTTATGAAAATTAATGTTCAACATCACTTAATTTACTCGATATCTTTTACAAAGCTTATAATGCATTTAGTCAACACTGAACCATGATACTTTTTTATAGAATTCCATAATCAACAACAAAGCAAAATTGATGCATGAAAGCTGTTCAAATAAATCAAAAAATGCCATTAATAACTAAACTAAAATATTTTGAAATGATATAAATGTTCTTAAACATTCTCTTACGAAAATTACGAGCAATAAAAGACTCGAAGCATGATTTTACAGGGGGATGACAAAACTATTGAGTGAAAATAATGTATCGCTTCTTTAAAGTTGCCCCCCCCCGGTGGCACAGCAGTATGTCTGCAGACTTACAACGCTAGGATCCGGGTTTCAATACCCGTGGTGGGCAGATCACAGCTAGCCCATTGTGTAGCTTTGTGCTTAATTACAAACAAACAATCTTTAAAGTTACAGATGTTCAATATATGTTTTTGTTATTAAATCCAAAGTTTTACAATGGGATATTAGTGCTGTGCCCACGCCAGAGATCGAACCCCGATTTTTACCACTATAAACCCCTAAGCTTACCGCAGAACCACCGGGAACACAAATATTCTACGTTGCATCCTTTGACTACAAATATTATTTGGCACGAGTAGAAGTTTCACGTTGAAGTGAGTAACCTGTCTGATTGAGCTTAAGATTAGATGACGTTTTGGTTCAATCCCATGAATTTTACTCGGAAGATGATCGAAACATCAACTCATCAAATAGATTGTCTGCTTTATGAGGAACCTGCTGACCTGTATTTCATGCAGGTCTTGTGTTTCAATCCACACATCCTATTTCGATCTTTTACTCCTAAAACAGAACGAAATAAATATTTCATGTGGAGCGCTCGCCGCGTTTATTATGCACTGTATAAAACGTAGCGAACGCAGGACGAATTTATAACAATTATATCTTTAGAAGGGACACATACCTTGCTGCTGCTGTTGTCTACGCTTCCGCTTACGGATAAAACAGATGACAAGGATCGCATTCATGAATACGAGAAGAGCGCCAACAACAGAACCGACAACTAGTAACAGCCTGGGTATTTCGCCTTTGTTTCCTAGTGATGAGTCGATCACGGCACCCGTGGAATCGATAAGGGCAGCATCTGTGAAGATGAAATACTATATTCTAGAATACGGAAGTGCATGTGGAATTAATAAAACACGTGAAATAGTACAAATGTGCCTGTACTTAACATGATGTTTGTCAGTGCAACAGCATGTGTGGGTGTTTGCCTATGGAGCTAAATAAATATATATCAATGTGCAATAGTGTTGTGGATTTAGTAATATTATTAGCCACAGCACAACAATGAATGTCAATTAATCAAACTTATGTTGGTACATCATGCCTGTGGACTAAAAAATGACATTTGATTCAGTGCAGTAGTGCTTTCCAGTTAAAACAATGTGACACACATAGTGTACAGTATATGTGGGTTTAATAAAATATGTATTGAATAACAACTTAGTATATAAAACAAAAACTATTTCTTGGAAAGGAACAGTTAAATGAACTTTTTGGTCGTTCAAATAAAGTGATAAAGTGAGTTACACCTAAACCCAGTAATCTAGTATTTAACAGAACTGTACAGCCAAATTGAATATTCGTATACTTATCACATACTTTTTACATTTCCAACCAATCAACCATGATTATTTACGAATTGTTGCACATCCTAGGAATGAGCGGATGTTAGGTATTTTTTTTCTAAATCGATACCATACTCCTAAGTTATACGCTATAATACAACATTGGCAGTTAGCATATGATAAGCTGTGAAAAAAACAAAAACTAAAAACTAAAAAGAAATTGCTATCTTCTTTTCTGGTTTAGACAATCTATGTTAACTCTCTCTATACATCCGAAACAGATTTTGAGAGTGAAGTTGAAAATAAACAAAACACATTGTTTTCGTTAAGTGATTCTTTGCAGTAATTGGAACTAAGAATAAATAAGATAATTTAATTTTCTTTTAACTACAATTAAAAGGCACAATTCATTTTTATTTCCTTTCTCTTTAAGTAAATAAAAACAACATCATTTGTTATGTTAAGCAATAAAGAAAATAATTAGTTTTATACCTCACGTAATTTTAAATAATGAATAATAATTATACAAGATTGTAAACAACAGCTGATGAATAATAAGTATACAAGATGGTGAACAACAGCTGATGAATAATAATTATACAAGATGATGAAGAACAGCTAATGAATAATAATTATACAAGATGGTAAACAACAGCTGATGAATAATAAGTATACAAGATGGTGAACAACAGCTAATGAATAATAATTATACAAGATGGTAAACAACATCTTGTAGTTTAGCAACAGCTGATGAATAATAATTATACAAGATGGTAAACAACATCTTGTAGTTTAGCAACAGCTGATGAATAATAATTATACAAGATGATAAACAACAGCTGATGAATAATAATTATATAGGATGGTAAACAACAGCTGATGAATAATAATTATAAACGTTGGTAGAAAGAGCTGATTAATAATAATCATACAGGTTGTTAAACAACAGCTGGTGAATAATAAGTATACAAGATGGTTAACAACAGCTGATGAATAATAATTATACAAGATGGTAAACATCAGTTGATGAATAATAATCATAGATTTTGGTAAAAACAGCTGATGAATAATAATTATACATTTTGGTAAAAACAGCTGATGAATAATAACTATACAGGTTGAAAAACAACAGCTGATGAATAATAACTATACAGGTTGTTAAACAACAGCTGAAGAATAATAATTATACAGGTTGTTAAACAACAGCTGAAGAATAATAATTATACAGTGATTACCTAAAGTTCGGGCGTGTGCTATTTGTTCACTGTAGCCGCTTTTTCCTATAATATTTCGAGACATTATTTCAAAGATGTACTCTGTTTCAGGATTCAATACGTTGATGACGGCCTTTGAAGCATTCCCAGGTAGATAGCTACTATATGCATATTCACTGGACGATACTGTTCTGAATCGTATCCTGAACTGCTGCTGATAGCCACCATCAAACCCTGGTGCCCAAATCAGTGACACTGAGTTGTGAGTGACATTTTTAACGGAG
This sequence comes from Limulus polyphemus, assembly GCF_000517525.1. Lineage (NCBI taxonomy): Eukaryota > Metazoa > Arthropoda > Merostomata > Xiphosura > Limulidae > Limulus > Limulus polyphemus. Next base: position 654,633 of record NW_013665629.1, read on the forward strand.
AGATCGTTTGGTGGATCAGGTCTATCTGTGAAATAAATTAAGTACAACTTGTAGTTACAAGATGCAATTTGCTTGCATCATGAATAGAAATTAATAGCTACTTATCACAACCAATAGCAATATAAACCTTTTATGTTAAAGTAAATAAATACGAAATATATAATTTACTCTTTGCTATGGTTCTTCAGTCTAACGACTGATGATTAATGGTACTTAACAGGCAATTCAGTTTGTTGTTAAGCGCAAAGCTATTAATGAGCTATCCGTGTTCTGCCCACAGCTGGTATCGAAACCCAATTTTTAGCATTATTAGCCTTGAGATTTATCGCTCAGCCAAGGAGGTGCACGCATTTACGTCGAATAACAGTAAACATGATACTAGGCCCCAGGTGTGCGAAGTATTTAGCTCTTTTTTTGGCTTTAACTTCTAGGTGTTGTACAACTAATATTTTCTGGTGTTGAAAAGTACTGAGCTTTAATTGTTAAAGCTTAAAAAGAAATTAGAAGTCCGTATATCTGACTCATAGATGGCGCAGAAAGTCATTTCTTTTTCTCGCGTGGTTAATCGTTGACACCATTTAGATCAGCCCTCCCAGTGGCACAGCGGTATATCTGCAGACTTACAACGCTAGAATCAGGGTTTCGATACCCGTGGTGGGCAGAGCACAGATAGCCCATGGTGTAGCTTTATTCTTAATTACAAAACAACAAATCAATTATATTAAATTCAAAATATCTTTACCTGTTTCTCTTACTTTTATTTTTATATCTTTTTATGTTATCACAAAGAAATATAAATTGACACTGTATTACAAAGAATATTACTACCATATATTATGCCATTCCATCGAAATAAGATTTAAATATGTTTCCAGTACTATATTCATAACCTTTTGAGTTTCCTTGACTTCTGACATAAGCAATTTTAACAATATGTTGAATACATTTCGATAAAAACATACCCACTCAATGAACTTAATATAAATATACATATTTATAAAGAATAAGCTCTTTACATCTAGTGTGTTTTCTTAATATATCTTACAAACCTCTTTTCCTTAAATTGATCCTTATTTCATCCCTCCCCATTTCATTTTTCGCAGTACATTCATAAATTCCAAAGTCGTTTACGTTCAAGCTATTCACAAACAAGGTACTCTCCCATAGCGTCTCTCCCAGGCTCAAGTCTTGCTGGGAAAACCTCATTTTGACAAATTCTTCTCTAGACAAGGAATCGCCGTCTTTAGACCAAGTAAAACTTACGTTCGGCGCAGCTTCTGCTCGACATATTAAACGCACTGTCCTGCCCTCTTCTCCAGCTATGTTCAGGTTGTACTGTGACTCTTGGATAACTGGTTGAACTGAAATAAGTAAACAAGTAACAAAATAGTTATTTTAAATATTTTTTATGTTATATGATCGTACAAAAAAATATTACCCGCATCTTTTATACAAGAATGCAAATGACATGACATAAAAATGATTTTCATATTAAATTACACTAATGTTTATTCATTATATATAAAATTTCCAGTAATCTTTCTTCCAAATAATTCAATTTTACCGCCTTTAATAATCCTAGATCGCATCAGTTGAAACTCATACTATAAGTAATGTTATTATTGTATAACGAACCACAAATTTGATGTGGAGTGTTACTAGTATAAAATACATTGTCTAGCATAAGCTTTTCTGATAAATAAATAGATTATTAAACAAATATTCTTATAATGTCGTTGTAAATAGCTAAGCAGTGAAAATAAATTTCAAATTACAAAAGTTGTGATTTCATAATTACTGAATGTCTTCTTCTTTCAAGTGCTATTATATTGATAATGTGTAGAAACAAAGTACGTTTTTATCTGCACATTCTGTCAGAAAATATATCAAATACTTATTACCACATTGTCAGTGTTTTAGTTTGAAATACGAAATGTTGAGGTAAACAACAAATCATGAAAAATATAATGGATGAATAAAGATTACATTATTAAATTGCCGGACTTATTTTCCAATGGCCCTAAATGCACTCACGACTCACACTTGACAACAAGCCGAACTTGTGCTATTGATTCTTCTCCAATTCCATTGTAAGCCACACATTCGATATTACCAGCATCTTCTTTAGACACATTCAATACGGTAAGAAATGAGCGTCCCCTCTCGGATATGATTTGCGTATTTCTCATTTCATATCCCGGTCGATTCCAACGGATGATATCTTGCGTCAATGGATTCCCTGTTACTTCACACAGAAACTGGGCATCGTCTCCTTGTTTTGCGTATGTTGACGGACTTATTTTTGTGATAGATGCTTGATCTGGTGAAAAAAAACGTGCTGTTTATTTAAAGAATTAATTAAGGAATATGTGTGTGTGTGGCTTGAGTTTATCATAATGTATTTTTAATTATTAAAAGCATGAGATGTTCATAAAATCTATATAAAAATTAGAATGAAAATGTAAATACTATATAGAAGATGTTATTCTTGCTTTTGTTTTATTCACGATGTCTTGCAATTTTGTGTTATTAGCATATATTTTTCCAACCTGTTATTACCATAATGATTGAGGTAATTACGATAAAAATTTAAGCAAAATTAATCTTTAAAGTGTAAACTTAATAATATCTAGCGCATTTTGATTTACTGCACACACTTGCAAAACAATGTAAGATCTCTTGTTACGTTTAATTGAACAAACGATAGTCCAAAGGAAGTAATTTTTATTCTTTATTGAAATAAATAGTTAAAGGGCCAGCACATTATTCCGAAAAAGACCATGAACGGAGTAGCTATTTCACAAGTAAACTTGTCTGATTTAATGAAAGTATATGTAAGTAGATACACAACCCTTACGCATATAGTATCTTGCATATATGTAATTAGATATTTATTGTCACATTATTATATACGATATTTAATCATTTGATATGATCATATACGAGTTTGATACAGAAAGTCAACCTATTTTAATTCCTTTAATCTCAATACAATAAAACAATAATTCTTTTTATGTAGTGTGTGAACATGTTCTATACCTCATGGTTCAAACAGATGAAAAATAAGATAATAAGTGTAACAATACCTAACCAAGTTGCATATGCACTCACAAATATTTATTTACGTGTGTGTGTGTGAATGTGCTCTATGAGTTAAGTCTTCTAAATCAATTAGAAATGCATTTAAAACTGTATGTGAATGTATATTACTTAGGGTATGGTAATGAAGTTACTTTAATTTGAAGAATAAAATATGTTATATCAGCGTTTAACTCCATCACTGGCTTTCATTTAAAATTTCTACTTTTTATATTTAACACATGACTTTTCAATCTAGTCAGATATCTAACTAATTGATTATTAGCTCATTGTTTCAAGTTTTGTATAATGAACAAAGCACTGTTCTGATCATTTGAAGGTACTTACATAACACATTGATAAGAATCACCTTCCTGGTGGTACCTTGAGAATTGGAAGCTTCACAGACATACTGACCACCAAAGTTTCTGGACATCTCAGCAATTTCCAAGACGGGCCCTCTTGAAACTACTCTGTGGCTAGTAAATTGCTTTGTTTTCCAGACGTAACTGTCAGAAACGTCTAGAACAGGTTCACCGTCTCTGATCCAAGTGTAGTCAATAACTGGTGGATTTCCCTTTGCTGTGACGTTAAATGCTTCAGATTCTCCTTCTACAGCGTCAAACCTTTCCATTTCCGGAACCAAAAATTCTGGTTTATCTGAAATGTAAATTCTATGCATTAAAATTAAACAAACGTTTCAAAAGCAAGTAGCTAAATAGAAGCCATTTAAAGCATTTCTCTATTCTATAGAAGATAACAATAAACTTTGTGAACTAATTAGTGAACATCTTTTCAAATAGACAATACTTTTGGATACTTGTGTATATTGATAGTGAAATGTTCTGGATTATACATGAATTATATATATAACCTTCTGAATTAGAAACTGAAAATCCTAAGATATCTGATGCTCAAACGCACATGTTTAGATTTATATAAACACAAGTAATAGTTCTGACCGAATATCCATACTTTTTTTATCAAATCTATAGACTTTGTTCACTTAAGAGTAATTTTCTTTATTTTGTGCACACAAGTACTGCAATTTCATGTTTACTTAAATCCTACGGAATATGCTACAAACTAAAATTTGTCTTTGTATGATAAAACTTTGAATTGAAAACAACTATGATAGTTTCAATCCAGTGATTTTAAAATATGTAATAATGATAATAATAAATATTAGAATAATGTTACTAAAATTAAAACAAAACAATGTAAATAAGCTTTATAAAAACAACCAAAATATGTTACAATAATTACATTTTCTTCTTATCGATTACTTTATTTGCATAATCTATTTTCACATAAAATCCTCATATACTAGTTACTTATTATTTTCTTCGTGCAAACCTCTAAAATAGGCTGGCTATCTGCACTCTGTCCACCGCAGGGATTCGAATCCCGGGATTTTAGCGTTGCAGCTCCGCGAGCTCACCGTTGACCCACTGCGCTTTTCCACTTGTTAGAGCGGTAGATTAAATTAGCTACATTATTTACTGGGCTAATTTCACATGTGAGGTTTGCCAATAAAGGACTAACAGAAGGATTATATCCATTGCTGTGTGGGTCCTCTTAATGCAGGTATCTCTCTCATTAAAGATACGTTTTTCCTTCCCAAGTTGTAGTTTGTACTATAATTTAAATTTATTTCCATATATGTCTTTAATACATCTGCTGAATATGTTAATAATTTTTCAAAGAGCCGTAACTCTGATTTGTAGTTAAAAACTGGGACTTAATCGCTTAGTTGATTAATCTCTTTGGGATTTAAAAAAAAAACATACTTTTTACGGTAAGAAGAACTTAAAAACTGGGACTTAATCGCTTAGTTGATTAATTTTTTGGGGATTTTAAAAAACTTACTATTTACGGTAAGAAGAACTTAAAAACTGGAACTTAATTGCTTAGTTGATTAATCTTTTTGGGATTTAAAAAAAAACATACTTTTTACGGTAAGAAGAACTTAAAAACTGGGACTTAATCGCTTAGTTGATTAATTTTTGGGGATTTTAAAAAACTTACTTTTTACGGTAAGAAGAACTTAAAAACTGGGACTTAATTGCTTAGTTGATTAATTTTTTGGGAATTCAAGAAAACTTACTTTTTACGGTGAGAAGAACTTGGAAACATGTTAATTAACTGGATCTAGTTTGACAATGTTCGTATTTTTTTTGTCCAGGAATGACGTTAGTGTTTATCAGAATTTTCGTTGTTATTGTGCTTTAAAAAGAGATATATTTACTTGACATATTGATATTTTGGTGTTGAGAGTACTGCAAATGAATTGATGTAGTGTTACAGATGCTGTGTTGCACATTAATCGCTGGATAAATGGATTGGTGGGCGGACAAAGAGATAGCTAGATATATATATATATATTTTTTAATGTAGTTATTTTGTGTATTTTAGCATCAGGCCTTAAAGCCGAACATGTTAGTAAAAAACATTAAATGATAATAATTGTTGATTACTGACCAGTGACAACAAAAATAGAAATTATGAAAGGAATTAGTAATACTTTATCACAACTAGTGTCCGTCTATTTAATTTTTATTTTTATAAGATCCTCTTAATAAATAGGTATTTATATATAAAAATGGTTTCTTAGGTCTTGAGACACCAATTAACAACCTAAAATAGAATTTCAATTATTTCATAATTAGATTGGAAAAAGATCATGTAATTAAACTTTGAGTTGAGCGGACTGAAGTATGTGATTTTTTTTTGTGTGTGTTTCGCTAAAAGTTTGAAGAAACTATTGATAACTGCATTGCTTATTAAAGCTCTTCATACAAACAAAGTATGAAAATAATCTTACTGAACAATGGCGTTTTACATCATGTTTACATTTAATTAATTTACTATTCATTTAGGTGTGTAAAAATCTATAAACCACACACTATATTGAATATTTCAATTAGAACTTGTGAGGAAGCTTTTAGCGAGTGATCAACAGCAAAAGGAAAATATATTAACAGTTTTCTTCTCGAATGAAAAAATGATCTCCGAAGTAAGAAACTATTTTAAAGAGTTAAGATGCGATGAGAGTTTTATGATTTTTAAAAATTCTCATCTGCCCATATATATAATTATCTTGCAGACAGCAACTAAATATCTATTTCCATAGATTCAGAGATGAAATGTTTTTATGTTTAATTGAAAAAAAAACAACAACAACGGAAAAACATTTCGACTGCAATCAATATAAGGACCTTTTGGGCTTTACAACTGAGATGGATGAAATTATACTAATCTTTATTTAAACTACTATACCCTAATTAAGTGTGAAAAAAAAGTATTTGTTTAATAAAAACCACACCTACAGCATATTAATTTTTGTTGTTTTTTTGGATAATCCGAATGTTGAAGGCCAAAATAATTCGTTTTTGACGTATATTTTCACTATGCTTCAACTTCTTTAAATTACATCAAAGAACAAAATATAACAAAAACATTGTTTTGTTTACCTTACATAAGTATATTAATTTTGCGTAAATGTAATTAATTTACGGAGAACGGAGTAACCTGAAATGATCGAACACAGAATATATAGTTTGTTTGTTTGTTTTCTGGTAAGTTTACGGCATCTTGATTCGAAATTTCTACAAGTAGGTATAATATGCACTGTGGTGAAAATAATTTGTTTTGAGCTCTGCTTATGTGTTTGAAAATATATATGTTTCTGTACAAGAAATACATTTTAGTCCATTATAAAATAAAACGGTTCCCGTATTTTTTCCTGTCGAAATTATATTCCTAACATCGCCCCACGAAAAATATACAAGAATGAATTTCAATGAATTATTATTATTTAAATAATAAAGCATCTGAACCGAACTCAAATGAGATGTTTGAAAGAAATGTTTGTTTTATATTACCCTTTTCAATAAATTGGATTTCTCTCTTAGATATTCCAACATTTCCTCGAAGTAAGATGTAATTCTATCAAACTAACGACATCCTTCCAAGATAAATTGCATATATATTACCACCTTCTGCTTCAGAGGCGTGTTGTTATCGAATCAACTCTTGCCACTTGCATCGATCAATCCTTCTTCAAGTGGTTCAGTCAAATAATCCCAACAACATCCTGTTCTAATGGCCGAGAATTTACGAACTTAATGTATTAATGCATTCTACCTTTTTCTTATTATGTGGTTCGGAGGTTTAAAATTCTACAACGGTTGATTTTAAAAGTAGGGAAAACAGTTGTATTATAGTTGATAATATCTTTTTTTCTTATATTGTGAAGGGATGTTTACAATTGTGCTTCGGCATTAAAAAATAAATATTCACTATTGAAGAAGTAAATGCCACAGAGATAATATATTTTACATGGTATTGTTTCAGATAAGGGTTTTTGATGCATGTTACCAGCAAAATTGGCCAAATGTGGTAACAATTCACATTATGAATGGCATTTACTGAGCACCTGAATTTAAGAATTTGGCCAAGGTGATAAAATATCGCCACAAAACTATAACTAATTGAAAGGTTTTCATATCCTCCTGCGGGACAGCATTAAGTTCCAGGAATTATGACGCTAAAATCCGGGGTTTGTTTCCCCGCGGTGGATACAACAGATAACGCAATGTGGCTTTGGTCTAAAACAAACAATCAAATATACCTTTCATACTTAGATGGCGACCTACACCATAATGCAAAAAAATCTGTTATTCTTCCTAACTGAAATCATTTACTGCTAAGAGTTCTACATCATGCTGCTATACAGTGTGAACTTACAAAGCACCCGTAATGTCAACGTATCATGAACACTTCGGTGGAGGTCCAAATTAGTCGCCTGGCACTTGAACTCCGCGTTGTCGTCAGAAGATGTAACATTAAATCTTAATCGACTCTTCGTAATCTTTCCTCCATACTGGCCATCAATTACTCCGTCATGACTACCAGTGATCGGATTGCCATTTTTCCACCATTTCACACTAGCTTCAGGGTTGCTGCTTGTAGATTCGCAAGTCAAGACCACCTGATTAACAAGAAAAAACACACTAAAATTCCATATTATGAAACAATTTTCTGAAATTAAGTGTCGCGTAACATGGAACAGTTGTTTATGAACTTCATGAACGAAGTAATGTACTTTTTACTGCAGAAGAATATTCAGTTGTCACTTTACAGAACATAAACGCCTCCCAGTGGCACAGTGGGATGTCTGCGGACTTACAACGCTAGAAACCAGGTTTTGATACTAGTGGTGGGAAAAGCACAGATAGCCCATCATGTAGTCGCGTGATTAAATTCAAACGAACAAACAGAATATAAACTTTTCACAGTTTCTCTTACTTATAAGAAAAACCAGGTTTGAATTTGTTGTTGATTTTCTCCTTGCCCCCTTTTTTTTAATAATTATAGATTGAAATATACAACGCAAAATTAATATTTTTTTTTATGATTTCGTGCAAAACAATTCAGGGGATATTTGCCATTAGCCGTTCCTCATTTGAAACTGATAGGGCAGAGGGAAGAAAGCTAATCCATAGGATCCACCGTCAACTCTTGTCTAACATAATAGTACGATTTGATCGTCCCGCCTAGAACACTCTCAGTGTCTAAAAATTGTGGAGCGTGTTTTTAGCACAATGAGACACGAACCAAGAAGTTTTGGGTTCGCAAATCAAGCATGCCATCCACTACAAGCCATGACAGGTCTCGCAAATTGAAATAATATATTTAATCATAATTTGATTGGAAACATTTTAAATAGATTTAATGACAGACTAAAATGTACTAAATATATTCATAAAGGATAGATTTATAACCATTTAAATAATACATGTATATTACAGACTAATTATTGTGTATTTTTGTTATTTTTACATATACTTTGTCTTTAAATTCGATGACGAGGAACCCACTTTGAGACTAATAATGGCTGGAGACGGCTTAAATGGGTAATGAAAAAAACTTTAATACAGGT
>NW_013665629.1:664033-669174 GCF_000517525.1 Limulus polyphemus
CTGTATTAAAGTTTTTTTTTCATTACCCATTTAAGCCGTCTCCAGCCATTATTATATACTTTGTCTGTAAATTCGGCATTGTTGTTCAGAAACAATAACTATGTTTATGATTGAATTAAAGTATAGAATTACTGGAATTATTAAAATAGGTTTTAAGGATACTTTGCAAGTTATAATGTTTTGTACCCTCATAGGTTTTCAAGGGTAAAACAAGAAACTCACCGTTTGGCCAGCTTTTGTGTGTTTTGGTTCCACTTCAATTTTAATGGAAGATGGTGCGACTGTTAATAAATGATCAAATAAAACAGATATATAAATATAACTGATCCTATATCAAAATTATACATTACAAAGCAAGATCGAAAATAATTTACAAAATTTAGTTTAAGTATTGGTAGACAAAGGTAGAGAATGGCATTTGAAAATGATAATAAATCATTGATATTTTAATATCAAAAAACAAAGTAATATGAAACAATTGAAAATATTTTCACGGAAAACTGCCTTCAAAATACTTATTAGAATTTAAAAAAAAAGCTAAAAACTGGATTAAACTATAATTAAAACACTCCAACTTGATGACGCCACGCAACAACGGCGAAACATTGAGTCTTTGCTTTAAAATATTTAAAAGATTTAATACGATAAAGCTTATTCGCAACATTATGATGTTTTTTTGTGCTTATCAGCATTGAAAAGTAATATATGCATAAAATATTACTAATATTTAGATTTAATAGCTTAGTTTCAAATTATTAGCTGCTAATTATTCTTCAGATATGTGAGACAATCCACTTGTCTTGTTTTTACTGAACAAAAGGATTCCTCTTTGCTTGGCACGAAAAGTTGACTTCAACAGAATAACAATTTTTCGTTTTGCTTCTCTTCGCTACGATCGATATTTGTATCTTCTGCAAACACGCTTAAGAAAATTCTGTCAATAGTTCCATGTTCGGAAAGGAGTGTCCTTTCCAGACGAGAAACATGGCTAGTAACATGTAATCACACTACTCGTGACCAACACGTATCGCAATTTGTACCTGTCGTTTATTTATGCTAAAAAGCAACTTTATACTAAATTGGTTCCAATTATAACATGTATATTTTTATTATATCCATTTTTACACGCATCTGACCAATATACAAATCAATAGTCACAAAAATATCTTACATAAAACTGTTGGAGTCACATATGTCGCAAGAGGGCGCAGTGTAGCTGGATTTGAAGCCTCACACCTGTATACCGCACCATTATCACTTGAGTCCGCACGAATATCCAAAATATGAGAAATCCCTTTCGGTATAGCTTGAGCGGTACCACCTACCTGTTTAAGCAAACAATGTGAAAAACTGGATTGTAAACTCATAATTGAACAGAAATAGCATTTATCTCATGCGTAAATTAATAGAGATTTGACTTATAATTTTATTCGTTCTGTGAACGACATAGCGTTAATTCAAGCTAAAAGATAAACGCATATTTTAGTCTTTTTCAACAATTTCGGCTGATGTAGAAAAAACCTACAAAAAATGACCTTGCTTGTTCTAACCTAATTTACTATATTTTCAGAAATGTAAAAAAAATTAACAATAACTTTCCTCTAATGTTCTTGATGTGACGTTAATCTGCCAAGTTATGAATAATGATATTTTCCGGTTAATTTACCTAGAAACTGAGTAAAACATCTAATTAAAACAACATTATGCTTACCAAATCATAATCAGGCACGTAAATAGATACACGAATCAAAAACTCGTATATTAAAAGTAGCAAAAAGGTCCTTATTTTTTCCCCATTTCAAGTATTTAATCACAATCTGTCACCTTTTAACGCGTGCAATGTATCAAGTGAAGTATAAAATAACAGATCATCCAAATAAGTAGCAATAATCACGAAGTTCAACATGTTAATGATTTTTGCGATAGTAACATGTGCTTTTCGTTTTTTTGTTTTTTTTGTTTAGCCGTCCGGTGGCTCAGTGGTAAGTATGAGGGTTTCCATACACAGTTAGCCCATTGTGTAGTATTGTGCATATATATAACATTAAGTACACACTAAACTTACGCTTTAGTTGACAATCCTCTTTTAAGATGTTCATCAGCAATTATACTTTATTTTGTTGTATTTTCATCACTTTGATGGAATAAAAACTATCCCTCAGAAACATTACTTCTTTTACTCTTCATCATCAGAAATATTGTTACATTTCCGGAATATTCAATTACAGATTATATTATACAACCAAAATTACCTCCGATAGACAAAGGATACCAAAATGGTTGTATCTTGCTTCATTAAAGAGGTGTTACTTTAAGTGTCCTATATATATATGGGACACTTTATTAGTTGTTTAGATTATAACATCGAGATGTGTAAGATTTTATATCAAGTTGTATATATATATATATATATGATATAAAATGTACATTTGTCACACACACACACAAAGCTAAGCAAACTAAAATACAACAGAATACTTTATTTCTAACTAAAGAAAAATTTACATTGTATCCCATGGAAAAATATACTTTTGGACTGTTACAAACTAAACTCGTGGAAAACAGCCACTTTTGAAAAACCTGTTGACCGCATTATACTACCTCTGCTTCCCCTTTGAACCACCGAAGAGTTGCTACGGGATTTCCCCCATAGGAAACACAGGTAAACCTCTGAAAATCCCCAGCTCTTATTGGCTTGTTTTGAAAGTCTTGAATCGATGGGTGACCCGGTGGATCTGAAAACAACAAAATAAACAATCAAAGAAAGTAAGTTTCTGAAGTACTTAGTGTGAATACACTACGTGGATTAAAGACAAAACTTTACTAGCGGCTGTTTTAGTAAAATAAAATGGAGTTATCACCAGAATGCAACCGATATATATTTTAGTTTCCTATCATAGCATTTTATATTGTAGAATAAGACAGATATTAGATAACACGTTTTCTATTTTCATCGAAGTGTAGTTCATTTTAGCTTTTCACATCAGTTAAGTAAAATGTAATAAATATGCATCATCTGTTTCACATTTTCTATTATTGAAGTTTAATGAAAATAATTTCATATCTAGCATTTTATAATTGTTTAGGAAACGGGTGGTAATATTCAAACAAACTGGATTTAGTTATTCAATTTCACACCAGTTTCTGACGATACATATTTTATTATTAGACGCGAATCTTATAAAAATAACATACTTAACGATTAGCTATTGTAAAAAGAACACTCACAAAAAACAAGGCATCTAAGGAAAAAATAAAACTGTTGTCCGTACCTCTTTTAAACACATGAAACACATTAAAATTTACACAAGAATACAAATATATGATAAATATTTTGTCTGTGCAGTTTTAAAGATTTGAACCAAATTATTAGTTTTTTATGTATAGTACAAAAAGTTTTTGTAATGTGTTATATTAACTGAATCACCACGTTACTCCATTATATTTTATCTTAAATAGCATTTTATAATTATAATAACATAATTTTAAATTCAGTTAGATAAACATACAATAGGCCAATCTAATCACTGTTCAAAGCACTACATAATGGGCAAAACACAGAATTACAAGTCCAGTCTGATTTTATGCTTATATTGATACACACCTCCAACCATTGTTTGAAAGATAGAAATATACAGTGACATAAAACTTTAATTTTATATGTCGTTTAATGCTCAGATTACGTGACGTGAATTATTATGTGGCGTGAAAGCGTTAGTTATTTGAAAGATTATTCGAGGTTCTTGAGTAGTAATAATCCCAACCTTGGGCATTGATGAATCAGAAACGATTACATACTGTTGGATCGTAAGGAGCAAAAAATTTTAAGTTCACACTTGTTTGTTATTAATGCAACATAAAATAGTTACACGATTGCTGTTACATAAACACAATGTTTTGTAAGCTTATAGGAGATATTGTAAAGTATAAGATCCTCCTTGTGGTAAAATAAGAGTTAAATATACTTAAAAATGTCACAATATACTTTATAAGTAATATGAAGCGTCGTGATCCTTTTTGGGATTTCTTGTATCTTAATAAGTTGTATTACAAGCATGTTTAGGATGTGCAGCATGAAAGTTTATAACGTATAAAAAATAGTGTCTAAATATAAAAATGTACAGGGACATTACTGAGGCAATATTTACTGTTTGTTCTGTATTACATCCGAGCAAAAACAACACATACACACACACACACACGCACATATATAAAAATGTGTGTGCGCGTGTGTGTGTATATATGGAGAGATGAAGAAACTCGCGTAAGTGTCATAATAACAAAATAATAATAATAATTCACCGGATTTCCCAAAAGTCTATTTTTATTGTTATTTCATGATTTACGGATACTACCCCCTCTACCCTATGAGAAGAAAAAATCAAAATAACATCTAGAGCTTAATGAGTGAAGAAAAACAATCTTTCAAATTTAGTTATATGTGTTAAAAATACAATAAAAACCAAATAAACCAAACGATTATATAAAGTAGAATGTTTTGAACAGCAAACAAATTATAATAAAAACCAAATAAACCAAACAGCTATATAAAGTAGAATGTTTTGAACAGCAAACAAATTACAGTAAAAACCAAATAAAACAAACAACTATGTAAAGTAGAATGTTTTGAACAGCAAACAAATTACAGTAAAAACCAAATAAACCAAACAACTATATAAAGTAGAATGTTTTGAACAGCAAACAAATTACAGTAAAAACCGAATAAACCAAAAACTATATAAAGTAGAATGTTTTAAACAACAAACAAATTACAGTAAAAACCAAATAAACCAAAAACTATATAAAGTAGAATGTTTTGAACAGCAAACAAGTTACAGTAAAAACAAGCTTACTCGTCGACCATCAAACTAATGTACACATGCAGGTAAGCCGATTACTCGCAGTTAAGAAATTTAAGTCATCATCTAGGTTTACCAAAAAGCGGCCTCTGTGCTTAACCAGTCACGATAATCAAGCATGAGACGTTTATAAACCAATTTCAAATGGAAAATCGTGTATGCGGATGAGTTACCGATGACTAACATAAAATGAATATGGGTTTATTTTAACGTGTTTCGTCAAAACATGTTTGTTGACAACATTCTCGTTGGAGAAAGTTAACAAAATCCTTAAATTAGAAG
>NW_013665629.1:669845-673338 GCF_000517525.1 Limulus polyphemus
GTTATATATATATATATATATAACCATATATTAAAAATAGTTATATATATATGTATAAGCATATATTGATAATAGTTATATATACATATGTATAAGCATATGTTGATAATAGTTATATATATATAAGCATATATTCATAACAGTTATATATTAACTATTAAAGAAAGTAAAGCATGATATCTGTATTAACATATCTTAGATGATATTTAAAGAAAATACAAGCATGTAGTCTAAAAATAAATATTGAAGCATTAATAAGTTCAAAAAGTTGGCTACAACTATATATGGAGTGAATGAACTTAGTAAAAACTTTCCCTTCTTGATTGTAATAACTTATTTAATGAAAATAAAATAAGTTACATGAATATTGTCTTACATACATATTATATTGAGCAAAGTCGTCTGTGAAACACTGTTTCCAATAGCTTCATTGATGGCGTAACAGGACAGTGATATCTTTTTGATTTCCTGAGGAAAAATTATACATATGTATACAAAATGTAGTTAACTTCATTTATACAAGTTCCATATAAAATGTTATATAGAATTTTTTATTTGATTGTAAAGGATAAAAATTTACTTTATAAAAATAAAACTTGTTTGTATATTCGTCTTCACGTATGTTTCTGTTGTGTTCCGATCTTGTAAATTTCCATGATTTATAATTATAAAAGTTCAGAAAACAACTAAAATGAAATAGAAAATATATATCAATTAAAAACAACGTTTCGCCACTTTTAATGTGATGGCACGTTAACAGTGGCGAAACGTTATTCATAATTTTTTTTTTCTATTCAATTATAGCTGTTTTCTGAACTTTTAAAATCTTGTAGGGTGTGGGATAGCACCAATATCTATAATTATAATGCTTTGTAATAACATTACCTGCCATTACTTAATAAGCAATGTGGGCCTGGAATGGCCTGCTGGTTAGGGGCACTTAACTCATAATATTAGGATCGAGAGTTCGAATCCTCATTATCCAAAATGCTCGTACTAGATGGTTGTCTTCTGGACCGGCTAACTGGCTGTAAAAATTCTTGGCGTACAAAAAAAAATACCAGTTGACTCTAAACTAGTTGGGATTAAGGTCGTTAAGAAGAAGAAGACTGAATAAAACCTGTCTTAAACAATCTGCATGACTGCAAAATCTCCTTTAAGTGTGATCTAATAAATGTAGTACAGTCTGCGAAACAAAAGGAAAGGAAAAAATCAGATATATAGTTAGATGGAAAGCATCAAGCCCTCTTTCGCAGAAAAACAACAACATCAAGAATGGATTGTATAAACAAATATTTCTCCAGTAAAACGGTTTTAGATCATAATCCTGATAAATATTTTACTGTCATTTCAATGATGAATATTACTGTTTATGAAACAAGATTCAAATAAATATAATTTAGAATCATGAAATGAAATACTAGTAAAAATATCAGCACTGAGTATGTGTGCGCCCACATTTACATATCATACCTAAATGTTATAAGTCATCTCTCTTGATAGTCGAAAAACTTAGAAAGTGCTGTAAAGTAAACAAGTACAGTTTTTGGATAACTTAGATTTTACAATTTAATATAAACTAACAAAAACCATACCATTCATGTCTCGAATTAATCATTTGCTTAACTGATATATCTATCTTGTCGAAATGTGAGTGCGTGTGTTGTTTTTTTCCCTACAAGTCACTAAGTATGGCTAACTGTTATAGTAGAAACCACATGATTTTAGATGATTTATTGTCTTAATCTTTATTATGATCTTTATCAGCTTTCGGCTAAATGGAAATGTTGTGCTTTCATTTTGGAGTTTTAGACTCTGTATAAACACCCTTGAAACTAATGTTTTCTCAAGTTTTCCCTACTGAGATCTATGACAAGCTACCAATTGTATAGCTATTCCATACTTCAGTACTTCAACTACCGCCTGATTCTTATACATGGTAATAAAACTCACTTTTATTTTCCTGTAGTTAAGTTAATTTACGAGCTTTTCTGAGGAACGAAACAGTCTATTGCCAATTCCGTACAACAAAGAAATGAAACAGGAAAATTATTTGTGAACGTTTGGGCTTAAACCTTTAAGAATCATCTGAACCTTATTACTACTACGTTTTATCACACCTTCTAGCCTAATCTAAGCATTGTAAACACCGGGAATGAAAGGCTGAATTTTTTTACTCTCTGAGGTATAAGTACACAATGCTAATAAACTATTGAATTTCCCAGTTAATAATAAGTGGATATAAACTTTGACTAAGATAGTGAGGATAACCTGTATTCACTTCCATCCAATAGAAAGGAACATTATTTGGCATTATACTGTTGAATATATGATTAAGAAAGCAAAGAATAATTTGAAATATGACATGAAAGTTAATTCAAGACTTAGGCACTTTGTTTACTGTGATTACGCAAACTGAAAGTACTGAAACCATAAATTAGTCTTAACAACGTAACAGTGCATACTTAATACAAAAATGTTCTATATGATTATGCACATACAAAATATATATCAGGATATTTTGCTATATGATACATATTTATTTTATTCAAATTAGAATTAAATATCTAAAGTTGTGTTAATTCCAAGAAGACTGTTCTTCTAGTTGTGTAATACAATTGTTCAGCTTGGTTATTTTTCACCGTATATTAAAAAGTACATAAACCTGAGAAAGTAGGCGATGCTCTTTAGAATTTTATTGTTCAGCTTATTTACAAATCATTATGTTTAGACTGTGTTTATATTACCTGCCATGCCAACCTAATGAGTATCCTAGATGTGGTTATCCAGCCTCCGTCTGAAGTCTCGGTGGAAACTTCGGGGGAAATTACAGGTCTTCCATCGACAATCCATGACAACTTAGCTGCTGGATTGCTGGGTCCTGCTACACAACTCAGGGTTACATTATCGCCCCGTTTCCCCTCTTTAGGTCCTTTTATCGTAACTTGCGTTGGTGGAACTGGAACAGTTATTATAGTTACAGTGAGCAACAAATACAGAATCATTTTTATGAGCTATCAATATTCTAAAATCCCAGAATTGTCATTATTAATTATTATAAGACTTACGTCTTACATTAAATACAGTTAATAAAATCTTATGGAAGAAATATTCTCCACCGCATAGGGTCTCTTATTTTGGTTAACATCAAATAAAAGGGGGAGGTTGGGTGTTTTACTTTGTAGAATTTTGTATCAAATTTTTATCGGGTTGGTCTAATTCTATATTAAAATGATTTCTAAGTATTATGGGTTACTGCCTTCCCACAACTGGCTGCAGACGACGAAAGGTCGTCGGAGTTGAGGTGTTGTGGGTTCAAGCGCTCAACTCCTAACCCTTAACTGATTCTTCTTAGTTGCTGGCAAGTTTTTCAACAACGTTCGGATCTTACCTTATAGATGGAATATCCTCAACGCATTTTGGTGCAATGACCACAGGCATTATCCTTTATTACTTAAGGTAGACAGTAAGAAATGGTAGAGTGTTTTTGAAT
>NW_013665629.1:673919-683633 GCF_000517525.1 Limulus polyphemus
ATATATTACTTAATTAGCTTTGGTGTTGTTTTGGAGGAGACTGATAACAATTCAAGCAAGATAAACATACACACTGTAAGAAATATAATGTATATATATATATATATAATGTATTTGTTTTAATATCCAAAATGTTTGTCAAAAATAACTTGCCAAAATATTCTCTCACTATCAAAATTTTGAAAGATTAGACGTTATGTACATATATTTTGCACATGAAATAAAGTAAGATTAAGCTCTTAAGTAAGCTGTAATTTCAAAGTATAATAATCACATTTCGCTAATTCGTGAAATACACACGAGACAGATCCAACTTCAATAAAGTGTTTAACGTTTTTGAAAGAGAAGAAAGTAAAAATACTTAATAGACCCAGTAAATGGTTCTAAAATGCTAAAAATATAGCATGTAAAACTGTATGTAGCAATAACTACATAATAAAGTCAGGGATATTTATTAGCATTCATATGTAGTTATTGCTTCACATCACGTGCCTGAACAATTTCCCAGTAATGTTAATAGCTTTATAAAGGCAGTTATACTTGCAGTAGACTTTTAATTTAACAGTAGCACCCGTAGGTTTTAATGTTATAGTATTAGAAGCCTCGCAGCGATACTCGGCATTGTTGTCTGATGAATCAACATGAAATGTGTAGGGATTCGTAGTTTCTCTGCCCGATCCTGAATAAGTCGAATCAACTAGCGCACCATTTCGAAACCAGAGTAGTTTCGGTGGAGGATTTCCACCTCGAGATATACAAGCCAGTGTTAATGTATCTCCAACTTGAACGATATCGTCTTCTCGGTAGCCTTCGATTTTTGGTGGTTCAGGAGGAACTAGAAAACAACAACAACAACAACAAAACTCATTATTTAAAAAAAAGAACGAAAATAGATAGATTAGGTTATTACAAAGAAAAATTAACATAATGTTAAATTTATTTAAGAAAATCAAGTACTAATTAATATCTAAAAACAAATACTTGTTACAAAAAACGTTATTCATGACTATATGATTAACTTAAACCAACGATAACAAGCAAAATAAGATCGGGAGTTAAACTTTTACCATGATCTTCAAACTTGATATATGACAAATCCCATTTTATTAATTCATTAATTCACTTCCCCGCTAATTTTTATAGAGATTTATTTAAGTAGTACAAATAAATGCTTATGTTTTCTGAAAATTATAGATAGTTTATTTAAGTCTAAATACACTATAAATATACATTTATAATTTTGAAACAAAGAAAATGAGAAATGATTTCGAAGTCAAATATGTATTGATACCAAAATTGAGATTATAATAATTATAATTTAACCAAATGCTTCTATTTACATTAGTGCTCAAGTTTATTGTGATTAATTACAAATCTTAAATTTAATATCTTAACAGCACGAACCATACAATAACGATACGAAACTCGATACGAATTCTGAAGTTAAACATCCTTACTTTGTGTTTACAAATAATTAAACAAAATATATTTAAACTTACACAAAACTATGACAGTTACGGATGAAAATTTTGGTCGCTTTATTGCAGGATGAATTGCCTGGCATTCGTAGGTGGCGTTGTTGTCGTCTAACTTTGGGTAGAGCGTTGTTGTGATAGAGGTTGTGAACAAGCTGTTCTGTATATCTTTTTTCTTGAACATTGCGTTCTCTAAGTAAAATAACGCGCTAATAAATCGTTTTATCGTACATAGCAAGCACAACAGTAAAGCTCCTAGAATACATCAAATCATTTAAACAAAAACCAAAAGCACACACACGTTTATATTTATTAACATATACCAATTTACGTATTTTTCGAAGCTAGGAGATATACATTCCAGGAAGAAATAATTGAAGATCATTATTCTAATGTGATAGACCAAAAATATGTGAAATACGCTTTTCATAAGCGGAAATGAATAAACATTCTAGTGGGTATTATCGTGAAATGTTGTTTCTGTTTCCTCACGTACTAAAATGATAAAATTAAAAAAATCACTTCATTTTCTTAACATGTAGATGTGCTTCTGACATTCTTTTATTGTTAGGGCTTTTGAATTAATAACTGCTACAAAAATATATATAATATGACAAATCTTTAAACTTAGTTTACCTAATATATCAAAATTTTAGGCCTTTTTGTGTTCTTCCTTGCAAGTTGCAGACCACTGTGCAAAAGTCTATTATAAAGATATAGAAACAGTGTAGTTTCTTTTTCAGTAGAACTCGTTGTTCGTATGTTTAACATAGCCTATTGTTTGACTTTACACGTGATTACGAAACGAACTTTTAGTAGCTTTGTGTTGACCTCTCAAAATCTGTTCTCACATTACTTTATTAACTGACATATTTGGAAAATTGCAAACACAACAACAACACTAGTATTACACCGGTTTCCATGTATATCTTCGTGAAAACTTCGACTTGCTTTTTTTTTTTTACTATTTTCACCAGTGTTCATTTGTATTGAACAGACAGAATACAGGAGTTAAATATCGATGAATCACTTTTACCATAAATAAACTTAATAATAATGAAGGTTTCATGCATTGGGATTATTCACTGTTGTAAATTCAGGCAAGGCCACAAATTATTTTCATTGATTTGCAAAATTAAACATCCATTAAACTGCCAACGAAGAAAGATCTGGGAATGATCCCTATCATCAGTGTGAGGTTTTGAATAATGCTTGTTAGCATCAGTCATTGTACTCAAGTAGTATGTGAAATGTTTTAAGGAATTTTCGTAACTTAACTTTTCACAGCAATTATCTGAAATCCAATAACAATATAAGCTACTGCCCAGCACAATATATTCGTATATATATATGTGTTATGGTTAAAGTTTAAGTAGGAACTATAAATTAAAATTTTCATATAAAAAACTCTTACTGTTCAAGTCATTCTTAAGGTAAGTCAATAATCCAAATACTTTTTACTTATTGTTACCTTTAAGTTCGATCCCATTCTTAAACCATTTTAGTTTTGCTTGCGGTTTACTCAGTCGCGCAAAACACGTGAGTGGAACACGCTCAGCCTCTCGTACCTCGAGGATATTCGCATTTGTTCTGTGCTGAATTTCTACTTTCTGTGGTGGAACTGAAGAACAATTAAGATAGAGTACATAAATACAAATTATGTATATATATATATATTCTTCATATCAATAAATTCTGTACTTTAGTGAAAAGATAATTCCTGGGATAACGGTAGGCTTAAAATGCGTAGAACTAAGTAAATATTAAAATAATATGGGATGATGTTATATTCAATAAGGCGTAATTATGAGAAATTACAGATTATATGAATAAAATGTCAGAAAGTATGTTTCCAATTACAGTTATAACTCTATTTTGCTTATATTAGTGTAAAACCACACAAAGGAATGTCTATGCTGGTGATTTCCCCGTACTATCTCTACGTAAAATATGAATAAAATGTCAGAAAGTATGTTTCCACATTACAGTTAGTAACTCTATTTTGCTTATATTAGTGTAAAACCACACAAAGAAATGTCTATGCTGGTGATTTCCCCGTACTATCTCTACGTAAAAATATGAATAAAAGAAATAAACAAGTGAGCGAATCGTTGTAAATGAACGAACTGTTTTCTACCGCAAAGATATATAGTATTAGACTAAACGTATTTGAACAGACTGAATACTTAAAATTATAAAACTAATGGACACTAATATTATCATTAGAGTTAACATTCGATATTTAACAGGGCAGTTACGAATATTAGCATACAATGAGTCCTCATCGCTGGCAAAAATGTTGAACACTCAACACAATTAAGTTGATTTCAAAGTAGGAAATCATCTCATTGATGATAAGATTGAACATTTATTTTCAATTAGGAGTTAATTAAGCAATTGCTTTCTGTTTTGAGTTTACATCGATAGTTGTTTCAAATTAGCAGAAGAACTTGTAATGTGAACATAAATAATATTATCTTGACAAAAAATAACAAAGAAACTAACCTAAAACAGTAAGATTTGCCTTTTCCCATATCCTTCTATTGTTCAAGGCTGGTCCAACCTGTAAACATAAATGAGCTAATTTCGGTCCAACCGATAAACACAAATGAGCTAATATTGGGCTAACCTGTAAACACAAATGAGCTAATATTTTTGACTTCCTATTCAGGGAACCGAGTAAGAAAAACAGGACTTCAATCACAGATTAAAGTTAACACTAATAATAATAAAACAGTTAATTTCCATTCTATTGTATATTTTATATTCAATCAAATGACTTTGCACAGCAAAATAATGTTATCTGTTTAAAAGCCATCTGCACGTTATTATCACAGTACTTAAAAAAACAAAACAAACTTGTCTTCTTTAGTGGGAGAACTATAGAAGATCCCATGTATTATATAACACACAACTTACAAAAACAAAGCATTTTATCAGAAAAACAGGTACTAAGACTGCTATACCTGACATTCATATTCACCCTCGTCTTGAAGCTGGACGTTTGTTATCCTCAAGTTATATACTCCTCGTAATCGGTCTACTACCATGCCATACCTGGGGTATCCGGGAATTTCAGGATCGTAACCTACAAGTATAATTCATCTACAATTCTAATTAGTGGACATAACATGCTATCCTAATTTAAAAACAAAACGAAACATAAAACAAGTTTTGATTAACATGACAGCGAAAGTAATACACGTTATTTTCAAAGTTAAAGTATGCGAATAATGTGTAATTATCTATTAGCACTTGCTTTATATGTAATACTTTAAAAGTCCCTTTCCTGTAGATTAACGAAGTGTGAAATAATATCTTGATTATAATTTTCTTTTTGTTTCTAATTAATAAAGAAACTTGGAAACACATTTAACACAAAATAAAAAAAATATACATACAGATATTACTTTTTAATTAGAGAATATTTTCGCACAAATATAGGATTCTGCCAATTGAATGAAATTTCTGATTTTTGTTGTCTCTAATATGTATGTAGTGTGTTTTGTTAAACACTTCCTCAAGCGCTTTGCACGAAGAATCATTTTGCAATTTAACTGTTAACTGCTTTTTGATTGAAAGAGAAATCTATGAAAAATTCCCTGCAAAAATATTTACCTATCCAGTTATATTACGCAATATAACACTAAACATAATTAGCATTATTATATAATTATGCTTCTTTTTATTAAACTACTTACTCTTAATAACTTCGAAATAACACTGCTATTAAAAAAGCATTCAAATATATCAACATATAATTACAATCATTAAATTACAAAACAAAACAAAAAAGCGAATACCTTTGTTTATGATAATAATCTAAAATTAATTATAACATCAGTTTGTTTGTAATTAAGCACAAAGCTACACAATGGGCTAGCTGTGCTCTGCCCACCACGGGTATCGAAACCCGGATTCTAGCGTTGCAAGTCCGCAGACATACCGTTGTGCCACTGGGGGGTAATTATAACATCACTGATGAGGAAATAATTTGTGATAAAATTAGAAATATCAATTTTATAGTTTCTTTCATTCCGATTAAACATTATTACTTGACTACTGATTAAAATTTTCTGGGACTGGTGTTGCCCAATGGTTAACGTGTGAACCTAAAAGCTCATACATTTTGTCTTGTTGCTGCAAATTGTTTATTTGTTTTTGAATTTCGCGCAAAGTTACACGAGGGCTATCTGCGCTAGCCATCCCTAATTTAGCAATGAAAGAATAGAGGGAAGGCAGCTAGTCATCACCATCCACCGCCAACTCTTGGGCTACTATTTTACTAACGAATAGTGGATTGACCATCACATTATAACGCCCCTACGGCAGAAAGGACGAGCATGTTTGGTGGGACGGGAATTCGAACCCACAACCCTCAGATTGCAAGTCAAGCGCCCTAACCACCTGGCCATGCCGGGCCTGTTGCTGCAAAAATGATATTCGTATTATGTAGCTAACTGTTTTTGCACTTTAAGAGTGAGGACCATATGCCATTATTTGGTCAAACAAGAGTATCACAAGTGTTATAAGTGGGTGCTGTTGACTACCTACCTTTCGTTTTGAAGGTTATCACTTTAAAATTAGGAAAACGTCTGTGTGTAGGTTTGCGCTAAAATTATAAAACAAACAAAAATATTTTTTTTCCAAATAGTCGACTTATGTTGTAACTAATCATATAACAAGATCTTGTAAGATAATAAAGGCAAATTTTGATTATCATGGCTTTATTTACTCCAAGTAATAAAATAACAATAAAACAGAAGTAAAAGAATATTCCTTCAAACTCTTTATAGATTCCTAGATGAGTCTTGTATTTGGTATTTTTTATTGTATTAATTTTACTCAAAGTTACGCTTACCATTTGCTAACAGAATAGTATTTTTTTATAAACACAATGCTGTACAATAGTGCTATCTGCGCTGTGTTCTTCGCAGGGATCGATCCCCATATTTTAACGTTATATGCTTTGAAGTCACTTGAAAGTGAATATTTAGTTGTTTAAAAGTTTTTCGTTTTTTTTTAGCAAAAAGCTACACAATGGGCTTTATGCGCTCTGTTCATGGCGGGAAATCAAGCCACAGATTTTAACATTTTAAGCTGGTAAACGTACCGTTAACCAACCGGGATATAGCTCGTTAACTTTAAACTAGATATAAAATAAGGATAATCTTTTTTTTGTGTTTAATTTGATTTAAGTGATAACAGATAAACGTAATTTAATTTTTAATTAGTGTATACATGTATGTATATATATATATGTATGTATGATTGTCATATATAATACACAAATTGAAGGTTACAGTAAAAATAAACAATTAAAAAACTTCGAGTTTAATTGTATAAAAATGTTGTTGTTCTTCCGTGAAGCAAAACAATGAGTTATCTGCGTTCTGTCCATGGCAGAGAATCGAGTCACGGATGTTAGAGTTGTAATTCTGTAAACTTGCCTTTGACTCACGGAGTCATTCTTTGGCGATGAGAAACAGTTTTAACATAAGTAGAAAAAAGCATTATCCCTACAAGTTCGTACGTATTTCTTAATATCCTATCGAAGTGGAGTCCAATTTACCCATTTCTTCTTTTGGGAAAAAAAAATTCTGGTAATTTACATTGTGGGTGAAAAATTGAAACGCGTCTTCAACATTTCCCTTTCACGTTGAATAGTTGGGTTTCTCTCTGATTTTTTAAGTTGAAATATAGTGTTTAACACTTGTTATGTTTGGTGTGAACGCCTTTTCTAAGCTGGCAAAACAGAATTATAATTAATTATACTTATCATAAGACATTCGTGTTAGACCTTTTATATTTTCAATACTGCCTTCTTTATTCAGACCTTTAGTGCTTCTCATAAAGAAAAATGTATAAGAAGATATGCCACCAATGGACATAAAGAACATAGTGCGACTGAAATACTATTATGTACGCTTCTTCTTAAAATAGCTTAAGAAACTGCATAACTGTTTAGGATTTAATACTAATGCTCTATGACAACTATAATTAATGTTTAATAGTGTTCGCTTTGATGTAAAACAACGTCTTTACCTTCATATCAATATTAAATGCTTGAATAAGAATTTCTTAGGTACACGAATCGATAGAAACACTTTTGTTTTACAATTGTTTGAAAGATTCATGAATTAATGCAGCTACTGTATGAGACTGAAAGTTAAAAGTTTGATTTAGGGGAAAAAAAAGAGTCAAATCATTTATTTTATTCTTATTTTTTTTACATGGCAAGCAAACTATCTTGGTATTTTTCATTCACAAGCATTAGCTTTTGTAGCTTCTTCGACGTTCGAGAAAGAGCGTGTTCATGTTTACAAAGAGTGAGCATTAGTTTTAGAAAAGTGACAGAAGCTGAAGCTATGAAACAGCCCAGAGGGAAAAGTCTACCCTTGTGCAGACACAAATCTCTCAAAGCCTTTCACATTTTAAGTAAATAAATTGGTTTCATTTGAAAAGCACATGGCGTCACTGTGACGCCAATGGAAAAGCCATTCTGCGTTCTTGTAAATAAATAAATGCACCTACGACTAATGACTGTCTGTTTCTACGCGATACTTTTTATAAATAGAAAAAAAAGATCTTTTTTTCCCATAAAAATACTCTATGCTGTCTAAAATTGTAAATGCCATAATAGCAACAGGAAATGAACTAGTAAATAGGGTATTTTGGCCTTTGCTTTACACTAAACTCAAAGATTTAAGAAGCAATAATTTACTTAGCTTACGGCACTTTCAGAATTACTCTCTGGTGTATAAGAATAGCCTTGATAATCTATTCAACTCTTCGTCTCAATGCCATTGTTTCTCATTTTAATTATATTGACTGTCCTTATACATTAGCTACTTACTCATGTTTTCATCGTCTTTAAATGCCATTACACATTAATTACTTGCCATGTTTTCATTTCGTTTGAATACAATGACTTAGTTGTTCAACTTATATTAAATGTTGTCTAATTGTTGAACATCATTAGATATTAGACTTGAAATCAACCATGAAATATTTATTATTCATCCTTTCTTCTATATTGCGAGAGATCATGCTATCCCTTGTGGTACCAATAACCTGCTACAATAAGTCAAATCCCAGAGATCTAGCTAGATAATTTTTTTTGATATAGAGATGGTGAAATATTAATAAGGACAGACACGCACGCAAAAGTGGGGGTATACTAGTAAAATAATTAGACAACTTTCACATTTTATGCGTACATTGAAAAATTACAGATACATATATTATACCAATACATTATGAACTGACTATACATGGTATTTTTAATTGATTCTAACATGTCTTGAGAGACTCTTTTGTTCATACATACCTTTTTCATTTGTATAAATGTCACCAAACATTTGTAAGCGTTCCACAGCAGTTTTTTTCGACTCCTGTTTTTGGCTATTTTTAAGATTTTATTGAAACAAGAAGAAAGGTTTTCTTAAATTGTGACTAGCTCTCGTTATGGGTCTATAAAGCGAAAAGATTGTTAAAGGAAAGACAGATGTTCAACAAGTTCATATAACTATCGTATTTTCTGATTTGGAAACGGTTAGATATGACTTAACTTAGAACAGGTTATGAAATAAATTTAGATATGACTTAACTTAGAACAGGTTATGAAATAAATTTAGATATGACTTAACAAAAAATATGCAGGATAGAGGGTCTTATTATCTATAGATTGTAAATGGCGGACAGGAGCTATTTTCATGACATTGCATTTGTTGAATAGAAGTTATATAAACATATTCCTAGAGAGCTCTAATATATGTTGAAAGTGCAAAATATATGAATGAAGTGCAAAAGAGACTACTAAGACTTTTGGGCGCTGAGATCCAATCCAGTGATACAATTATATGTTTTGTGGTTAGTAAACTTTTTATCTTTCCTTTAGTGTTCAGATATTAATGAAGATTATTTTTTAATAAACAAAACTGTTAACTTCCTACACATAATTAACTTTATTGAGTCAATAAAACCGCCATAAATTTAAAAGCAAATAACATAACGCATTACTCATACCTACTCCAATATTTAGACTTTGTAGGTCTATAATATGCTACCCAATTAATAATGGTTGGAGACGGCTTGAATGGGTAATGAAGAAAAACTTTAATGTAAGTTTAACATAATAGCAAATGTACAACGTTTCGACAAGGTTTTGTCATCATCAGGTCGAACCTTGTCGAAACGTTGTACATTTGCTATTATGTTAAACTAATATTAAAGTTTT
>NW_013665629.1:684668-725346 GCF_000517525.1 Limulus polyphemus
AAAACTTTAATGTAAGTTTAACATAATAGCAAATGTACAACGTTTCGACAAGGTTCGACCTGATGATGACAAAACCTTGTCGAAACGTTGTACATTTGCTATTATGTTAAACTAATATTAAAGTTTTTCTTCATTATCCATTCAAGCCGTCTCCAACCATTATTAGTCTCAAACTGGGTTCCTAGTTATCGAACTTAAAATGCTCCCCAATTGTTCAACGGTACGTCCCACAACATTAAAAACCGGGTTTCGATACTAGTGGTGGGCACAGCACAGATAGCTCATTGTGAATCTTTTTGTTTAAAAAACAAACAAAAACAAGACAAAGTCTTTAAGAATAATTATAGAGAATCTCTTTGTAATTTAAGAAATATTTATCTATTTTACCTCTATGTATATTATGTCTGGGTAGTTATTAGTTTTTTCTTACACAATTTACGCGTAACACCTACTTAGGTTTCTTCAGTTTTTGAATTTTTTAACAGGAACATTACAGTACAATGGATGAATATGTTCAGTACAGCTCAGACATGGACTTAACTTTGATTGACACGGAGGTACTATACACTACGAAATGAAAGGATATTTGACTTGGTTGAAGAAAGCATTATGTTGAAATTCAACTGCACTATATTTAATAGTTACAACCACACTACGCATACTTAATTAGTTTTCTCAACTAGAGTCGGTAAAACCAAATGACTATAGACTGTGTTTTAATATTGTTCATTTTACTCCAAATCAAATGACCCAAAGTCATTTCATACACATCATACGACCTTTGTGCATTGTGGAACACTGACTTTTGCTGATACGATATGTGACTAAAGAAAGGCGTGCATATTCTTAAGCCTTTATTTCAATAAGATAATTTTTTACAAAGTTCTTTCTTGCTCTTTTGTAGCCCAATAACATAATGCTGCTGATCGGTCTGGAGTTTATGTTATTAAACAGCAAATAAGAAAAATATTTCAAATAAATTTTAGTCCTTGTTACCATGGAGTAAACAATGAACTTTTGGTAAGAACAAGCTTGTATTTACAGTTGGCTTAATACAAAACAGTAAATATAATATGTTATGTATTACAATTTATCCATGGACGAATCCCCAATTTATTACATAACGTATTATAATTTCGAATAGCCTGAAACCGAGTTGAATGATAATTTAGATTTAGAAAATAAATAAATGTCGATATGTATCCAATTTATGACACCTGCCAACAAGATTGATATACACAGTTTTTTAATACAAATATATTTTAATATACAAACACTAACAGAATTTACAATAACGGTTATCACAAATGATGATCTATGTTCATAAGTTTTACAAACTTACAAACAATATTGAGTCCTCTATCTGGTCTCGAACTTCCTTGATATCTTATCGAGGGTTTACGATGAGCCAATTAATTTTGAGTTGATGTAGATACAATTCACGTAACAGGAAGCTAGCTAGCTTTATTCTTTTTCGTTTTTCGCCGGTCACACACGTCGAGTTATTCACCGCTGAAGTTATTAATGTCTAGATGTGAATCGGTTGAAGATAAATGGTTTGTAATATTCGAAATCTATAAACGTTCCTGGTCCAATACCTGAAGTTCCCGATTAGTAACATATATATATGTATATAGTGTATTTTGGCGCGTAGCGTTGATTATATTTATAGGCGTGAGGAGAGTTTCTCGAAATTTACAATATTACGGATACAACAGTGTTTACGTACACCCATATATTATTGATTCTTACAGTCGAGAATTGTTTACAATTTTAGTGAATAGGTGGGAATTTTGTAATACAGATTTAACAGTATAGTTATGTACATTTCTAAATATAAATTTCACTTAAACAAACATTGATAATAAAACAGATATATGATAGTAAATCCACCACTAGTATTACCTTTTGCTCCAACACACACTTCTATATTTTTATCTATACCTCTAGTTTCTTATTCCGATTTTAAACACTCAGTGTTCCAGTTGTTTAAATAGTTTTAAGATTTGATCGTTAAAAAGTGACAATTACTTTGTTTGTATTGCATTGAGCATTTCTTTGGCAAGTCTGAAAATATTTTCAATATTCTTCGTTATAATATTTGAAAACTAGACATGGCAAAGCACAAAATACCATTTTGCTGTTCATGCTAATTGACACACACCTCGAATAAAACGTTTTGTAGTACACATCTAAACCGTCATTATTAGTTGTTTCATTTAATCCTAATTTTAATATGTGAAGTAGAGTGTGTGTTTCTTATAGCAAAGCCACATCGGGTTATCTACTGTGTCCACCGAGGGAAATCGAACCCCTGATTTTAGGGTTGTAAATCAGTAGACTTTAATATGTGAACAAACCACATGCGATGTTTGGCATAAGAACGGTATTTTATTCCTTACAAAGTTTATGAGCGAAACATAATAACATTACAGTGTTTAACAATATTTAACAGTTTGTTTGTTTGCTTTAGAGCAAAGGCACATTAGACTATCTGCTGTGTTCACGGCAGGAAATCGAAGCCGGATTTTAGCGTTGTAAATGCGTAGATTTACTGCTGTCCCACCGGGGGCACATATGTGACAGAAATTTATTTGCACACTACTAAAGCAACTGTTGCCTTTCCAACAATCAAATTCTTACTCACCTATTCACATGAGTTATTGTAATATAACAAACCCAGCGAGAGGCATGCAAGTATTATTTAAAATGAATGACCCATTAGCCACATTCGAAACTGATTTTTCACACTTTTTAATAAAGCACACTTGTTGTTGCATCTTGTGAAATGTTGTGTTGAAACTTAATGCATTTCATTGAATAATTATTTGAAAGTTAAATAAAGCGTGTCACGGTATGGTATGTCGTAACGTATACTTTTGTAATTTGTTTATTCGAATGTTTGTTGGTATATAGTTATAAAATGTTATCTTGAGAAGTTGTTAATAGAATTACACACACATAAATGCTATCAATTCTACCTATATTAAAATATGTTTAAAATGAGGGTCTTCTTAGCCTAAGAAAAATAGATAGAAAAGAGAATTGTTGGTGCATTAATTATTTGTAAAATGAGTTTTTGACAAGTGCTGACTGGATTCAATTTTAAACCAACGTGTGTGTTTGAAATAAAGTTGTGAATATTGTACAAATCATGGTTAGTCTGAAGCAGAGAACTGTATGATATTTGTAATAACAATACAAGGAAAAATACTAAAAATGTTAAAGCATTTAGTGCATGATGTTTTTGGGATATAGATTAATAAAACACATACTATTTAGTATCAAGCTGAACATCTGTGAGTGAATACATGTTTTACCATATACTACTCGTTGAGCATCTAATACGGTAATGAGTGAAATTGAAGAAGACGAGTATTTCCTGTAAACTTAATTAGACAGTTTCTCTTTTTTTTACGTAGTGTATTTTACTTTATTATTTTTTACAATGTAGAATAAATTATATAAATTTTTTTATAGAAAATGTTGCAACCTTAATATTTCATCAATTTATTCCAGTTCTGGGACAGAAAACATTGAAAGGTACATTAAAAAACACTAAAGCAAACTATAAATAAAAATAATTTCGAAAATAAGTGAGGTCTACTACCTTCGTTATTCTTTGTTATTTTAAGGAGCAAAAAGAAACAAAAATTTTGGTATTCCACAGGGAAGATGACCACCTGCAGACTTTGATCATGTTGTGATAAGAAAGCTTTTATAACACTTACTTAAGAATATGGGAAGACTGAACTTGAAGCAGGTGCTTAATAGCACACATGTGGCTGGAATTTTGTCGAAAATTACTATGTGAGAAAATGTAAAGCGGACAAATTATTCGAATCTTATAAATTCTGTTTGATTTACTGGTGTAAGTGTATCTGCATTTTTACGTCTATTTGACTACCTTTAGGCCTAACGTTTTGCATAAGTATGGCTATAAGGTTTCTATATTATATTTAAGATGTCATGTGAAATACGAACATATTAAATGAAACTATATTAAAACACCTAACTAAAAATACCATACATTTATTATCAATATAAGATACACTGAGTGGTCAAATTATTAGGACTTTCTCCTAAAATCAGTTTTAAATCACCCTTCTCCGTGTTACAAGCATATATTCGTGGTTCCATAAATTCTACAAATGTAGGAGGTTTTTCGTTCGATTATATTCTAGTTGTCAAAGAGTGTGAAGCGCAGTTGGTTCACAGGCATGATGAGTAAAATGTAACAGATGCGAATGGAACTTCAAATTAATTCTAAAGATGCTCATTCAAATTAGGAACAATAGTCCTACTGGTCAAGGAAGACGTCTGAAGCCGTATTCTATGATCAATTTCAGAGAATACGAGCTCGATGAATTTCTGTGTTATCGTCTTGGAAGAGCTCCATCGAAAGTCAAAGAGAATTGTGCTCCTTTACTTTACTTTTTGATTGAGGATGCACGCCACTACGACGTAAATTCGCACCCTATGAACCATAAAATTCTACCAAAATACAATGTAAATATTACGATTTCGGAGGTGAGAAGAGCACAGATAGCCAATTGTGTAGCTATAACCAATCAAACAAACATAATATAGAATGCACATTTTGATTGCAAAAACAACACATCATAGTTCCATTGTTTATTAGACAAATCGTGCGTATATAAGCTTCAACAGCTACCTAAAACATCACACGCACAGTACCTTTTATTTGTCAAGAAATGGAGTGTATGAGAGTAAATGGTCAAAAATACTAAACAAGTGGCTTTTCAATGTATGTTAAACACTATTAGAGCTCAAAGTTTGATATGTAATGTATGCGTATGTATATTGTTCGAAGTAACTTATAAGGTGTCATAATACTGACATTTTCAACCAGAAATTACAAAAGGTTCTGATTATATAGATAGCTAAATGGTCACTACGACAAGGGACTTCTCCGTAACGACCTTAATTCCAACGTGTTTGGGGTTGGCTGGAAATCTGTGTAAAACCAACATTTCTAAACTTAGATGGCCGCCCTAGACGACTACCATACAGGCCGAGTGCGTTCGGTGAGAGGGATTCAAACTCGTGACCATCAGATTACGTGTCGAGCACCCTAACCACAAAGGAATGATGGTGACTAAAATTTTAAATAAAACCTCTATACACACACACACATGTAAAAAAGTAATTCGAGGTGTGTGCAAAATTGCATATAACCTGTATCAGTTGTAGTTTTGACGAAATGTCGTATCAGAAAGAAATATATCTTATAGTTGTCTAACAAACCAATATTTTAGTAAAGAAAAGGTGCGAAAACTTTCTAATAGCCGTAAATGAACAAGGAGATTTGTTCAGTAATTCATATTTTATGACTACTCCTTTACGTAACGTGACATAATTCAGTCGGTATACCTTATACTGTAAACAAAAGTTTCCTGTAAGCGCAAATAAAAATGAATAGTAGCGTAATAAAGGGGTGTATTGCATTTATGTATGTACTCTTGTGACAACAATAAACTATAGTTTCAGTAAAACGTGTGTAGGCAACTTATTGGTGTATCTCTGAGCAAATTTATTTAATTGTTTGATCAATATTCTATGAGAAAGAGGTGTTTCTACCAAGTGGTAGAAAATAACATGATTCGATAGTTAGTTCATATACTTTATGATAAAAAAAAACTCTTTTGGGAGTAAAAAGGAACGAAGTGTTGGACTCGAAAGTGGTTCGTAATAGGATTTGCCAGGAATTACACAAAACCCTAACAGAACTTTTGGGCAAAAAAACACCTTAAACAGTAAAGATTCAGTTCAAACAACACTTTAAAACCTTTACTATTGACTGCTAAGGTTTTACACATACAAAAATGCGCAAACAAGCACACATGTTAGACTTACATGGAAAAGAAAATCCGCTCAAAACGGCCCATTTGTAAAACTTCTTTTTATCATTATTCATTTGCTAGCCTATAGCAAAGACGGCTTCGTATATTGCATCCAGACCTTATATAGAATACAAATAAGGTACTGCGAAGATCGTAGGGGTATTGAAAAGTCGATTTGTTGCTTATGTATTTTACATAAGGTAAAAAACAACATAATTCTAGTGTAATCCATGTTATCAGTACCCCTTGAAGTTAGCTGTCGTATAAATATCTGGTGTTCCTATAAAAAGCTTAAGTACAGGGTGAAGTGGAAATTACCAGCCAATAATAGATGAACATTAGATGACTGTAACATGTAGATACTCAATGTTTTGTACACTATACAATCGGTGTCTTTAGGGAGTCAACCCCTGTATTATGTATGAAGTGAAGGAGTACAAAAATAACAAAAAACAATACACATAATATTAAAGTTTATAAGATGCATTCATAGAATAATTACTTTAAAGGACATGAAGGTTTATTTAAAGTGATGTGCTATGCAGTATATATTGAGAATTCAGATACACAGAAATTATAAATGCTCACTATATTCTCAAACAAATATTCATAACAATATCCAGTTGCAGCTTAACGTTCTACATCTAGAACTAATGCGATTAAATAGTCAATAACTACAGTAAATCATCATGAATCGTATCAGTTAGTTATTAGCTATGTTTATTATCATTACAATATGTAAAGCTAGCTACCATAACATGTAATATCTTGCTCACACTAGATTATAAAAAAAGCCAGCAAAGAAGATGAATAAAAACTGGGAATTTATAAACCTGCAAATAGATATTGTAAAAAAAAAGTAAGCAAACAAGGTTGGAGATACTGTGGACATTATTTACGCAAAGTACAAACCCCTACTTTGACCCCACCAAATGTAATTATAGGTAACAGCGTGGATCCAAATTAGAGGTGTGAGTGAATAATGTCTACAGTATCTCCAGCCTTGTTTGCTTACGTTTTTTACGATCCCTATTTGTAGGTTTTTAAATTCGTATTTTTTTTATTTATCTTGTTGAGTTTAAGAATCACAAAATTCTTATATTCGTTTCCTTTTTGTGATCGATACTCTTTGAATAGATATGTGATTAAAACCATATTTTTTGGCTTCGAGACAATGATGTTAAAATTTAAATAATGTTATGATATGAAATCTTCAGTTTTACTAGTTCCTGCTTCTGGTACATTTTTTGAAAAAATATTAAACTGTTTAGGTAATAAAGAGGTAGAATAATTTGAAGTTTTGAAAATGTACTTAAGCACCCTCTAGTGGCAATTAATTCTCTGAAGCACAATATTTATCAATAGTTTAAATTCCTGGTACATATATATATATATCGTTCTTTTGTCAATAAATTTAGTTATTTATGTAACTATTGATCAAGATCAAAATACTGAACGGTCGGAATACGTCTCAAGTTTGTATCATTGACAACGTCTTACGTAAGTATATTTTGCGTCTACTTAATTTGTTTTTCCGTTTTCTTCCAGAAATTAAAGTAAGTATTGTGTACTTTTAAACTTACATTTTATGTTTTAGTTAATACTTGCTGATTACAGAATGGTACAGATTGTTTATCATTTTAACATATATTTTGATATTAAAACAAATCTTTTAAAGTAATTTAAGTTCAATGAACAATTAATTTCACTGTACTTGTTGTGTCAGCAATGTGTGGCTTTCGAATTAAAAATTTCAGCAAGTACTAAATTTACTGGAAAGCTTTCGAAACAAGCTACCCATATCAGGTTTTATCAGTACTTTTGGTAGTATTACTTGGAAAAGCAAACCGTAACCAATACATTAAGCTCAGATCAATTGGTATAGAAAAATGTTCGAATTTAGAGTAATTATTTTTTTTGTGGAGAAGAGTTTCCGTTTTCCAGTTAATTCCCTGCTTCATTGTTTTATTTTCAATTTGCAGCGTAATTTTATATACAATGCTCAAAATAATTAAATGATTATCAGTGTTCCATACATTCTCGCTATTATTAAATAATTTCTGAGTTTATTTTTATCCAAAACAAGCATCAGATAATCTGATATGTTGAAATATATGTACACAAATGTTCATTTAAAACTATAGACTTCAGAGCCCAAGCAATGATCAGAAAAGGTTTGTTAGTAAAGTATATGACAATTTTGGACATTGATGCAAGTGCATATAGCCACAAGCTTAAAATGAGTGAATAAATGAGTTGCTGTGGTAATATGGATCATTATTCCATCAGAGTTGCTACCAGCTTATAAACATTGCTTGGAGGCGAATTTCGTGTTGCTCTTCTTAGAGCATCTCAGACATATTCAGTTAGGTTCAAGTCTAGTGAGCTTGCTGGTTAGTTCATTTGCTCTACACCTTCTTCTTATAAGAAACTGTTGAACACTTGATCGTGGTGGGAGTGCTTGTTATCACCTATCAGAATAACGTTCCGACCAGCTGCTCATGAATATGGCAACAATAACCGCTGAAGTATGCATCTTTGTTATGACATTCAGATGATAAGGGATCAGAACGTCAAGATAGATATGGCCATCCACACTAATATCTGTCCAAACTAATATGCTATAAATATGTGTATCTTTATTCCGTGAAAGTGGGGCTAAATCTAGTTCATAGCACTCTCCAAATTTTTACTCGTCTCGTATTCATTTGTAAGCAAGACATTTGCCTATATGAATGTTGTTTGACTAATATGTATATATATTCTTGACACTAATAAAAACGGTCTGTTTTTGTCATGATGGGATACAGGAACTATGTCTTTAGCTATCTCGCATAAAATCCAATCATTATTCAACCTGTTTCTGGCCATTTCCTTGCTGATTTTGTCGTGCAGTTGCTGCTTTGAACCATTGATTAGTGGGGACCTGAGATCTACTAGTTAATTTCAAACCCAGTATTGTTAACTAGCTGTGACATGCAGGCATATCATAAGTTTTCTTCTTGTTTTAGTAATATAGATTTTTCGTTGCCTGTGTAATTTATATGTAGTTTTAACACGTGGTACAGGAAGTCATTGAGACTGCTTTGTTCTAGTTTCTTTGATCTCTGTAGCAAATAATGAATATTCTGCTAAAGAGAATATTGCAATAACAAACAGTATTCAGGTTGAAAGGTTTAGCGACTTTAATATTCTGGCAGATTTAGCGTTGACTGACTGTTACAACCGATCAATGTTGTGAGAGAACAAAGGTCACAATGTGACAATGTCTAATTGACAAAGAAACCGAGTGTACCTGTTGAATTCAAGCACGCTTTCTTATTTCAGTTTCTATCTGAAGTTATTTAAGTAAAAAAGTCCTTTAATACCATTGTCTTTAGTTCGGCAGGTGTCTATTTCGAAAAACGGAACCCTGTGAAGGTAATTACACTTCAGTATAAGTGACTGACTTTTCGTGTTCACAAGTATATATATGCTGTTTTATTTTTGTTCGTGTTCATTTTATCAAGCTTATGCGCCCTCATTATTTCACATGCACTTAGAAAACTCAATCAAATTATCAGATTCAGATTACTCTCCTTACCTCCTGAGCAAATCTATTGTTATTAGCAGGATTAACTATCACATAGCGTCTGTCTTGTGGGATTATCGACAGTGGTCTACCCTGTCCAGGTCTCCATCTAGTTATATTGGTGGTTTGAAAACAAGCAAGTCTGTATCCTGCTAACCACGATTTGTGAGATCTGAAGCCATTTTGTAAGGATGAGTCGAGTTTGATCAGCCTCTAGGCAATCCATTGTTCTAACGTCATGAAAACAATTAATTTGGATCTCTTAACACACTCCACTGTTGTTCAAATCACTAACTGAAAACATACTGTCTGCTTTACTTTTCTATACAACTAAAGTGTAAATGTCTTTATATTTCAAGCCATCTGTTACTTCTTTTACATCAAAGTAAAGTCAAAGATATCATTGACGTAGTGACGACAGTTGTGCCTTGTCACAGAAAACCCTGATTATTTCTTAATTACTTTGATAAGTGTATTTTAGTATAATACCATAGTTTGAACATTAATGTTAAGTTAATTCTGTGCAATTGGTTTTATGAAATAACCTTCCTCAATTAGTATTAAAGCATGAAGCTTAAAGTTACTTCCACAAATCATTTATTCCGCTTTTATCAATTGTAGAATTAACGAATATAACTCGCACACAAGAAAAAAGAAAGAAAAACTAACAGAGAAATAACTAAATCATCTTAGGATATAAAAAAACAACATTCAACAGTGAAACCATTTAAATAGTTAGTTGATTCAGTCCCAAAGGATGTAGTGAATTCCTGTTTCCCCCCTCCCCCAGTAATATCTTCCTCAAGGTATCCTTGAAGACGGTGACAGATAATTAGCTAAAACGTATAATATAAACCAAAGAATAATTAGTATCTTATAAATGAGGATAAATATACCTATCTGTCTCTGTATATACATATATTAATAATTAATTAGTAATTACTCTTAGATTATTATATATAATCATATCCATAGTTTCATTTGCTTAACAACAAATTGTTTATCTTTAATTATGCACAAAGCTACAGAAGGGCTATCTGTGCTCTGCCCACCACGGGTATCGAAACCCGGTTTCTAGCGTTGTAAGTCCGCAGACATACCGCTGTGCCACTGGGGGCTAACAACAAATGCGATGTTTCTTAAAAATTTATGCAGAACCATACTATGTCAGACAAGCTATGTTTTTATGCCATTCTTCAAAACTGAGCTTTGTGAAGCAACAAAAGTTAACTTCTACTCCATTCGCCCAAAAGTTTAACGACTTTGGTCGTTCTAATTACAATAATGGTGAAACTGAAATATAATAACTTTGACAATAAGGTCACAAGACTTAAAACATATTATGAAATTGTCGATAATAATACGCAATTCACAACAGAACCAACAGAAATATATATGCATGTCATTCATGGCAGATGCATGATCATGCGTGTATATTACGCACGTATATGTTCAGGGGAGGCGACGTACAGTGGATGAAGACCTGAAGCGCGACAGAAAAGCAAGTGATCTTATAGATGCACGTTGACCGCTGGTAAAAATAATTTCAACTTTAACTATAAATGTCTCGGATTTCATAGACGCCAGGAAAACGTTAGCTAAAAATGGGAACTTTTTGTAATGGGGGGAAATTTTTCCCTAATTTGAAGCAACTCGTTGATATGTC
This sequence comes from Limulus polyphemus, assembly GCF_000517525.1. Classification (NCBI taxonomy): domain Eukaryota; kingdom Metazoa; phylum Arthropoda; class Merostomata; order Xiphosura; family Limulidae; genus Limulus; species Limulus polyphemus. The sequence goes on from NW_013665629.1 coordinate 695,770, forward strand.
TGATGGAACATCAAAATCCTTAATTCTTGCTGCTAAAACTAATACAGGTTCTTTCGGAATGCTTAAAAGTGCTATTGAAGATAACATTCAAAGCGCATCATTTTATTTCATCATTATTGACACAACACATTTCGCAAATTGATCAATAAATTTTAATGTTATGATAAGTTGAAATCACTGCAAATGTAAATTGCCAACCTGAGTAAGTGAAATACACTAAGAAATTATTATTTTTTTATGAAGCTAAAAACGAGAGAATAACAATGAAACTAGAATCCAAAACCTTCTTTAAAAAACAAATACTTGTCTATAACGAAATATCGTGGCTAAAGATATGCATTATGCTACACATGGTTTACGCCTTGTGGTCAACGATGCTGTAAAGGTATTACAGAAGTATTTTCTCTTTTTCAGAGTGCTTTAAGAACTTTATCTTTTCTTCGGCCAAAGCGTTAAACAACGGGATATGTTTCCATTACTTACAACGAATCAGAAGTCACTATAAAGAATCAAAATCCCACATGGTGTGCTGTTCTACTCACTTCTTTAATATGGCAAAGTGGAAATCTTGGATACCTTAGCTAACGCAACAAAACAATTCATTTTCAGGAAAACTGGATAAATTTGAGGGTATAATCTTACTCATGATTTTGACAAAGATATTTGATTGGTGAATTTGGTTCCTAAAAAAATTTACCCTGCAATGACTAAGACTACACGAAAGCCGTCTTCTTTAAAATGTATCGGGGAGCTTAAGTAGCACCACCAGTTCATTGAAGTTAAGAAAGACACCGCCAGTCTTCCCCCAAATTGGGACATTGAACCAAAGTTTAAAGTAAAATGCCAATTTTGAAGAAAGTAGGTTATTATTTTTTTAGAAGAAGGCCACATTGGTCTCTCTGCTGTGTCCACGGCGGGGAATCAAACCCTGGATTTTAGTATTGTACATCCATAAACTTACTGCTGATCTACCGGAGGACAAAGAAGATTGAAAAGCATTGTAGAATGTTTCAAGATAATGGCAATTAATGCTATCTTTAATATTATAATTGTGCAACATTAATAAATATTTTCAAGATTGAATTTGGTTACACATAAATTCCTCAACCAGCAGTACTAACGACAAAGAAGCAGAATGGCCACAAAAATATTGTGGTACAAATACCCATATGATATATTATCAATGTTTTCTATGTAGTTAGTCTCTTTTCAATGAGCTTTACATAAGAAACTTTAGAAAGCAGCTTTAGTTACGGGCCATGTTTATTTATTTATTAATAGTCGAGTTCTTGTCATATGTTCAAGTTTTGCCGATGCGTGCACTGCTTTGTTGCAGTTTCTAACACTGCCTGTGAGTGTGAGAAGATCCTTTCCGAAACCAACAATAATAAACGCCTACATGAGAGATTCAATGAGCCAAAAAATACTGTAAGGACTTGGGTAGCTGTGTTCTGAAGCCGCAAGCGCTAAGACGATGAAAGCAGCTAGAGTGTAAATTAAGACTTTGTAAAGCTGAATACCCGTAAACGCAACTTCGACTAAGAATAACATGGCGACGAACGTTTTAAAAATAACTATACTCTTATTCTGATATGTATGCATTTTGACGGAAAGGGATCCGGTTCGATGTTTTGCTTTAGGGCCCAAGTTTTGTAGTTATTCAGCTGACGCATGGTTTTACTACTAGAAACAGATATTGATTAAATTATGTAGAGTAAGACATTTCTAAAACTAAGCATGTTTAAATTTTAGGACTGCTAATTACAGATTCTGAAAGTAGTCCTAATCATTTGTTGGCTGTAGTTTTATAGAATACACTGCTAGAGACGTTTGAAGCAAGAGTAAATGATTGTCTGTCCACTGAGGTATGTGTAAGCCAACTTTAAAATGAACTAAAATTAGGAATATGTTTAGCATTGATACATTATTAATTTAGTTCTAACTAAAGCTACCTTGCGAACGTGTTATGTTACCTAGAAATTATTTACATAGCATATAAGTCCCCTGGTGGCACAGCGGTAAGTTTATGGACTTACAAAGCTAAAATCTAAGGTTCGATTCTATGCTGTAGACACAGTAGATAGCTCAATGTGGTTTTGCTCTAAAACAACCAACCAGCAATATGATATAGAAAAATAAACCATCTACGTGCTGCTTAGATACTTGCGAATATTACGCGTCATCTAGCAATGAATATTGTGTTATTAATTCTTTGTTTGTTTATAGTCAAGCAATAAACTACAAAAATGGGCTATCTGTGCTGTGCCCACCACTGGTATCGAAATCCTAGTTTTAGAGTTATGAGCCCAAAATTTACCGCTGAGCCACTATTACTAGAGTAGAAGGTCAGTTCAACTCTAAACCTTGAATTATTATTATTTTATTAATACTGACTTCAACATATATATGTCTGCACATATATGTATATATGTATGCACTTATATGTATCACGTCTACGGGATAATAGAAACATATCAATGGACATCTGTTTAATTTGGAGACGATATGCATAAGAAGACGATGCGATGTATTAACAATAAAGATGAATATTATCTATAGTACTAAATTTGCATATTGAACCACGGAGAAGTTTTACATGAATGCAGAGATTCGTAGTTTAAAATATAAGCAGCTATTTTGTAACAGTGAAGTCAAATTACAATTCTGAATTGATTAAAATAATTTCAAAATGAAGATAATGTTACAAATTTAAGAGATTCGAAGCGTCTACTAGTATATAAGGAAGTTCCGCAAAAATCAAGACAGTATATAAAACATTCATTAAAAGTATCTACTCAAACGTGGACTTGTTTGTTTGTTGTTAAGCACAAAGCTGCATAATGGGCCACCTGTACTCCGCCAAGCGTCGGTATTGAAACCCAAATTTTAGCGTTTTAAGCAGAAAGACTTATTGATGAATCATTGTATATGTGTGTGTGAGAGAGTAAACATGGATTTTCTAATGAAATAAAATTTCGTTTGGAGCAGTCAGAAGTATGATTTGATGCTTATGAATTGGTGAGGTACCAAATGGGATACGAATTTAGGTGATAGGTTGCTATGTAAGTTTCAGTTGGGTGGTAAGCTGTTACATGATCTTCAAGTGAAAGCAACACTTGTGAATGAAGAGAAAGTAATAATGGTTGGAGACGGCTTGAATGGGTAATGAAAAAAACTTTAATATAAGTTTAACATAACAGCAAATGTAGAACGTTTCGACAAGGGTTTGTCATCATCAGGTACCCTTGTCGAAACGTTGTACATTTGCTGTTATGTTAAACTTATTTTAAACTTATTAAGTTTTATTAAAGTTTTACCCATTCAAGCCGACTCCAATCATTATTAGTCTCAAAGTGGGTTCCTCGTCATCGGAAGAGAAAGTAAATTAGACCAACCATATCATAAGCATTGAAATCTGCGAATAGACTGAGGGATATTACAAGAAACAAGATTTTACAATCAAGATATCATTGATTTCAAATTAAAATTAAATCCATTTCAATTACTATTTTTATTTATATAGATATATAGAGAGAGCTTATAAATATAAATTTAACGTATCATAAGGTAAACAGACTAGAAACTCCAACAGTGAGATAAGTAATTTTGTGAACTTACAAGATGTATTCATTTAGTTATAATAAATAACACCGTTATACATATTCAGTATACATTTACAATACTCTGTTTTTTTTTCTTTATTTTCACTGAGAGCAAATACGTCAATATAGGTTTTAAAGTTTTCGCATAATTCAAGCTTTGAATTAGGAATTAGAGAATCTGAAACAGGGGAAGTGTATCAATTGAGTGTATTATATCAATTGAAACTTTACCTGATATTAAAGTTGAAGTATTTCACTCACATTGGTTATATAAGATTTAACTGGTCTAAAGAAAATCTTGTAGAAAAGAAGACAATGTGAGTTTAAGTGTTCTCTTTCATTTAAGAATTCTTCTCTGGAAAATAATAGAGTTTCGACCCTAGATTAGGTCTATTCTCTAGAAACTCCCAATAGACAAGAGAGAGAAAAATGAATAATTGAATTGTGTGAATTGTCGAATGATTATATAAAGAGTAAATAACCTTGAGATGTCTTTCTAATTATTGTAAATAAAGATACTGTTGAATTTCACAATCTTTTGTTTCTAAACTACTAAAAGTTTTGTAATTAAGAATTGTCAGTGAAAAAAATGTATCATAAACATTTTAAATTATACGATTGTCTGTTATCTGACGCCTAGTTCTAAATGGACATTGCCTTTTAAAAATGTAAAATATGTAAAAACTCTGTAGTAATAAGAAAACACGTTTGTCTCATCAGATACTATTGTAATTTGATAAACACTTTAAAGAGGAATTCAAGCTATTGGAAGAAAATCACCGAAGATTAAATATTATGTTAGCCTTATGGATGTATAGATATTACAGAAATATAAGTTTACCCTTAAAATGAAATGTTTTCAGAAGTATAGCATTTAACAACTGTAAGAGAAAAATCACATAAATTGTCTGAGAAACATCAAAATGTTTTATCATAAATCAAGTCTTTCAAAACCAGGACAGTAATGCAAGAGAATAAGTATATGAAACCACTCATATTTTGTGCTCTAACAACTTATACAACATTTTACTTCAAATAAATAGCAAGAAATTCAGTAATACTATAGCAAATGTTAGTGATATTTTCTAGCTCAGCCTTAATTATTATAGATAAGTTCAGCTATTATTAAAGCACTCTTCTGATTAATTTGAGCAATTCTTTCTTTCCGATTCTCGGTAAATATTTACTAGAAAGTAATTATATTACTTTCTTTGAAAGACTACATCCTAGCTTATTTTAATATATCAAAGTTAAAAGCTTATACTTCATATAATTTGTTTTGTACATTCTGCTTATGACAAGTTTTAGATGTGAAGTTAAGCTATAAATGACGTTACAAAAAGTTTTCGTTGTCTTGTTCTGTACTTAAGATAATTTATATAATATCGTATAGATTAGTAAATTATTAAATACAAACAAATACAAGGAAAAGAAAAATTATAGCAACATCTTTACAACTCTAAAACTATTACATAATTTATCAGGCTATATTTTTATAGATCATTTTTTTGCTTGTTTTTGTTTGTTGATAAGCACAAAACTACACAATGGGTAACCTGTGTATTGCACACCGCGGGTATCGAAACCCGATTTTTTAGCGTGATAAACCCCCTATACTTACTGCTGATCAACTGGGAGATTATAGGTAAACGTGTAGATCTTTGGCTATGATATTATTTTACTTTATATTGATAGTATGTTTTGGTCCAATCTTGCTTCCTATTGCCATGGTTACTAATAATTGTGATGGAATCGGAAGCAAAACATCTTTCAGTAAAGTGAGCTAAGATCTTTATAGAGTTTGAAAGCTACTTATAAAAAAACCACTTAAAGAAGTATACGTTGTATTAAGATAGAGTAGCGTTTGAAACTACGTAAACAAATCCCAAAATGAAGCAGCACACATAGTTAGTGTCTTGAGAACACTTAACTGACACCTGGATTAAAGCATATTTTTACATCACATTCAATATAGGTAACCGACTAATAGTTCCTTAGGAAACGTTTGTTTGTTCGTATATTCGCGCAAAGCTACACAATGGATATCTGCGCTAGCCGTCCCTAATTTTCTACTGATAGACAAGAGGGAAAGCAGCTAGTCAACAGTGTTTAACGCCAGCTCTTGGGCTGCTCTAACGCATAGTAGAACTTGACCGTTAGTCAATCATTATAAAATACTCATGGCTACAAAGTGTGTGATTTTTCAGTAACGGATCACGAACCACGTATCCGATAGTAAGAGTAACGTATTAGTTTTTATATAAACACGAATACACCAGTTTACCTCTAGAAACGTTATGCATAGCAAAGTTCAGAGTCTTTTGCAACTACTATAATTTGTATATTTTTTTAAACTCGTATTTTGTTTACATAATGAACTTTCGCGTTGTTCAAAATAATCCACAGAATACTGTAGTATTAATATATTCTTATGCAACAACTTTACAACGTTGAAAATGATTCTAATAAAAATTATCATTCTAAATAAAAAAATAACAATATAGAGTAACACAAACATGTTAACAATTAGCGAAATTCTAGCGTCAAGAATTTTAAATTGTTACAATATATATATAAGTTAGTTGTTCTTTATTCCTAGGATGCTATCTAAATTAACACATTTTGGTGTAACCAAGGGCTTCTCTAGCAAAGAAATGTGGAATCCTCGGATTCACTGTTGGACCCGCTAATCGACACATGGCAAAATAAAAATAACTTTACCAATGAATTCATTTTTGAAGGTCGCCATAAGTTTATATTTTACTTTTATATTTCTACTAGCTAAGCAAGTGTGCTGCGGGAAGGCAGTGAATAAACCTTTTAGGCAGAACTTTTAATCTCCCTTCCATGAACTTTAGAAATGTTTTTGCAGGATTTGTATATAATGCAAATACTGTAGAAGTGCGGAATTGGAAACCAAGCCGCCGTGGTAAATCAGGAAAGCGAGAGCTCGTCAGACTATTTTTTCTCAGGATTTTATTGGTATGGTTTGTTTTGAATTTCGCGCAAAGTTACATGAAGGCTATCTGCCTTAGCCGACCCTAATTTAGCATTGATAGACTAGAAGAACGGCAGCTGGTCAATACCATCCACTGCAAACTCTTGGACTACCAACCATCACATTATAACGCCCCCACGGGGATGAAAGTGCGAGCACGTTCGGTGTGATGGGGATTCGAACCCGTTACTCGCAGATTGCAAGTCGAGCACCTTCACCAGGCCATACCAGTCCTTTTCTCAGGAAACGTAGCAAGTCGAGCACCTTCACCACCAGGCCATACCAGTCCTTTTCTCAGGAAACGTGGAGTATAGAAATAATTTTTAAAAAATGTTTGTTTTTTAAGTTTGTGAAAAGAAGGTTATAAAAATGAGAATTAATGCAACGATAATATGGAAGGCCCTGCTTGTCTGAAGTTCAGTATTGGGAACCTAAAATCCGGGGTTCGATTCCCCACGATGGACAGAGTGCACTGTGTAGCTCACCACTAACAACAATAATATCTAAATATTTTACAATGAGACATATAAAAGTAGAGAGACTATTACTACTGGAGCAGAAAGTAGAAGATACCACATCTTCCCATAATAACAATAATATCAACTCTAAAAAAAAGCAGACAGAAATCGATAATATACTTTAATTTGGGTGATTTAACTAAATGAAAAAAATTTACAACAGTTCTTGTTCAAAACTGGTTGACTTCAACTGTAGACACTCGACATTCCTAAAAACGACTATGGAAGGAAGAAAGATATCCACAACGAGCTTTTAAACCCAACTTTCAATGAGTTCAACATTCGATCACACGCATTTCAGTGTTTTGTGTTTGCTGCAAGATTTCCAAGACAACTATTTTTCAACCTTGAGAAACGGAGTAGTGGACCTGAAAAATTTATCTGTCAGCTCTTTTAAATGGAAATGAATAGATAGCAAATCATACGCTGGTAAGAATTAGAATATTGGCGGAAAATGAACCAAACGTTCGATATTAACAACAAACAGAACATTAGCAGGCTGTGCGTTAAAGAGTTATTATCTCAATCAGAGTTAATGAAAGTCAAAATAAAACTCTTCCAGAAAGCCACGAGAAGATCTTAACAACCAGAATGGAGATTTTCTGAAATGTTTGAAATATATGGCGTTGCCAATGGAAGACCTTCAAAGTCAAGGGTGTGATATGAAAGGGAAGAACTTTTTTCTTCATGAAAATAATTAGGGAATAAATACAAGACATTTTTTGTTTTGTATTTTATCATGCATTATTTGAATCTCATGTTGAATTATAGATCCAATTGTTTGCATCAAGGCAGTTAAATTATTTGATTTAATTCAAAGCATACTCCTACTTTTGTTCTACAACTTAACACTTGAGAAATATTGCTACAACACTAAAGCCATTGAGTGACGGGATGATAATGTAGACATAAAGCAGACTTGATGTTGTTCAAGCACTCCGATGCCAGTTGGGAGAGATTTATGTCTCTCAAAAGATAACACTCTTGTCGTGTTCTGAAGAGAATATAATTCTTCCAAGATGTTAAGTTTCCATTTATGGCTAGTAATGCGCAATGGCACGACTTACTCTATAAGAAATATCTAACATGTAGCTGCAAGATTTTATTCTGACATACCTTGAAGTATTCCACAATTACAAGAAACAAAATATTTCCTCCATCAATACAGTGTTGATGAGTAGAGGCAAGGTAGTTTGCAGAAGAAATGTTAATCACTAGAAAAAAAAAATCAAACACCAGCAGAATTGATTACGAAAATATATTAAATTTTTTATATGAAAATTGTGATTGCATGGGCTATTGGTTAATGTGCCAGTGGGCAGATAGGAAGATCACAGATCAAAAGTTCGAGTCGCGATTCCACAAAAACGTACTCCATCGTGAAGACATTATAGCTGTGCCTTTCAATCCTGCTATTCGGCATACTCGGCGAATGTAGCTGACTTGTTATTCTTTCTGTGGTCAGCAGTTCTAAATTAGAATGAGATATTCTGAGTCTTGGAGTCTCTGATCCGGTGACCACTTAGCCCATGTACCTCATAAGATGTTGAAAATACCAAACGTCAGTCTAAATCAATCTTTCAAAATAGTTTTTACCAATAGTGCTGTGGAAAAAAAGGTTTCAATAACTGCAGGAACACAACTACTCCCTGTACGCACTTTTGAATGGTGGAAAAGTGTGATTTTATGTGAAAACCTGACATTTCACCAGTTGCGAAATTTTAAGCTGGCACATTAGCCGTGTTTTAGCTTGGGCTTTAATAAATAAATAAAATAATACTAACTGTGATTTGAATTGTAGTCCTAAATTCTTGTAGCATATTTGAGAATAAAATTGGAGAGACTAGGGCAGCTTTCTATAAATTTTCCTATGGTGGAAAGGTAGATATTATCTAAATAACTACTTTAATTGTTTTAACAAAACCTAACACTCCAATATTTACATGTTCCACACACACACAAAGATCCTTTCATGGTGGCCGTCTCCGTTTAATACAATAGTCAACTGGTATCTACACTCGGCCGATTCAGACTAAATGCTCACATATAATATTATAATACTGCTGCTAATGTTATTTACCCCTAATGTTGTAATATAATAATATAGACCGATAAAATAATGTATGTACAGTAGCATAAAACCAAACTATCTAAATCATCGACAATGTATTACTGCATATCGAGTTTTTTATTACAACTATTAAAATAATAATAAGCCTCTACATGTTCCACCATGACAAGAGATGAGATTTTGTCTTGCAAGTCTATAACACAATGAAGTGGGCGTGGCTTGATGGTTAGCGTGCTTAGACTATGAATGTACGGATTTATGGTTCGCGGCCTGTTGCCGCAAAAATAAATTCCACACTTAGATGTGCTGTATGATTGATAAATTCCACTATTGAATCGGGCACTAGTAGTATCCCATTAGGTAACTAGGCGCTAATAATATGAAAGAAACAAACTTTAACACAAATGTGTTTTCTCCTCTGCTTATATTTGGTCCAACTGATACGGATTTACTAATATAAGCCGTTCCAAAGAACATTGTCAAATTTTGGGCTACTTTAATTGAATATTGGGATTTGACCGTCACCCTTATAGCGCACTCAAGGTAACAAAATGCGAACCTTTTTTTTTTGCTAGAAAGGGGTATGAATGATGGAGCTCAGAGTCATAGTCCAGATCATTAACACGGCGAAACGAATAAGTCAAATAAAGTTATGCTAAGATGTAAACAGTGGAGATCAATTAGGAGATTAATTGTCAGAGTAACATTTCTATGATGGTTTTAAACATGTAATTACAAATTGCTATTTAAAACTAACTTTGTACCTAAGTATTTATTTTTGAGTTTCTTTATGTAGGAAAGCAACAAACTGGTGATTTTGAGTTATAGAATATTTTACGTTTTCCAGAACTGGTTGATATATTAGACAAATGACTCTCTATTAGGTACCTTTGATGTACATTACTTCTTTATACAGGATTTCACATAAGTGTGGATTATAAATAAACTACGAAGCGCACTTATAGCCAAACTATTAAGGTGTCTCAGCTTAAGTTGAGCTTTGAGAAGAAATGATAGGGAAAATAAATTAAAGTATGATATATTTATTAGACAGTTGATTTCTTAAAAAAAGGGTAATCAGGCATTTAACCAAAGGAAGTAGGATACTTATGTAAGTATAATGTACAGTTGTCTAAAACTGTATTCTTTGTCTTAACTTAAACTTGTCTAAATTAAACACCAAAAAATATTTTAATTATGCTAAACGACTTAAGATTTTTCTTCTAATTTTAACTTTTATTTTCCAAATGTAGTGTTGTGAAAATGGTAAAAATGGAAAACATTATTGACTTAAAAAACTATATCAATATATAATATGAAATAAGTGATGATTGTTAAGCTTAAGTTACGGATAGTGTTCTAGTAAAGTGGTGTTTTCATATGCCGTAAGGAATTGTATTCATACTCTCCACTATGTAATATTTTAAATAAATGTAATGTAAAAAAAATCACAGCTCGCGGACAACCTTTTTTAAAGTATAAAATAAAATCTTAACTGTTTAGTAATTAACACGGCAATACAATCAAGTTAAGTTTATTTATGTTTATTACATTGTTTAATAGTTAAAAAATCGTGATTTATGAGCCGTTGTTTGGGGCAAATGTTTCTTACTATGCATAATAGTGACTGAGTTAATCTGTTACGATATTGTAATTTACGGTTAATTATGAAATAAGATGAGGCTTTCGTCATTGTTAATCTAATTTTTAACATATGATGGTTTTATAAGTTATGTTGTAAAGCATGTTTGAACTTTTCTGGATGTCAAGTTATTATCTAATATGTTACGGTATTATGACAATTACTTTTTTCTAAATTTAATTTTAAAACAAGGTAACATTTTTTATTGTAATGTTAAAATCTAAACATCGTACTTAAGCTAGGCCATTTGTGGTCCAGTGATAGCATGTCAGGCCACGGATCTTAGAGGTCAAGTTTCGTAACATGATGCTACTGACGCGCTGTACACTTTAGGCTGTGGGCGCGTTATAAAAGTGATAGTCGATACCGTTATTTGGTTAAAAGGGCCAGACACTGTTCTCTCGACAGCAAATATATTATTGGGTGACTGGTTACCTTCCTTGTGGTCAATAGTTGAAAATTAGTGACAGCTATGCTTGAAACCTAGAGGTCTTTGACCTGTCCATTTTGCCTATGTACACATAAAATATTATTCAATACTTTGAAATATAACATAATTATTTTCAAACGAAATTTAAACAGAGTAAAATATTGATATTGAACAAGCACAACTGAGCGAATGACGTTGTCTTTCCTGGACGAAACTTCACTTTGTTTTCTTACAATCCACACCAGATTTGTTTTACACTGCTGAGCAAGTTGGAGGTGTTTTTGAGGTGAGTAATGCGAAATATTGTCGAGATATGTTAAAAAAAAGAGAGGAAACTCTTACTTTATTTCAAAATCATTAAGACTCCCTCTGATTTCTTTCAATGTCTATCAGTTTATTCTGTTTTTTGTTTCAAGTCAATCACCTTCAATTTGAAACAAATGGAATAAGAATCAAACATCTCACTTCAAAATAACCCTTGAAATACAATCTACATCCAAACAGGCCGGTTGATTATTTATATGTTCGCTCTGGTAGGTTTCTAATACAAAGTACCGTGTCTGGGATTTATCACAAAGTGAGAAACTTCAGTGTTTCTCTAATATGCCAGATTGATAAGATAGCCTAACAGTTACAGCTTCCTTCAAAGTAAGAGAATACAGTAACACTTCTGTTAATTAACACGAGATCAGGAAGTTTCTGAAACCTTTCCTGCTCTAATGGATATTCTATTGTTTAGAGCAACCATATGTAAAGCAAGAGGGTAAATGCAACAGTGACGCAACGGCTTGCTTATAAAGCATCGTTTCATCCTCAGAGGCGTGAAATTACATGTCCACATTCTACCACCTGTATTGCATTATATACTATGATTAGTTAGAAAGCTGTTCGTAGATTGCCCATCTTCATTGCTTGTAGACTTACGCCAAATTAGCCAAGTCATATGGGGGTTTCACATCTTTATGTATGGTAAGTATCAAAGTGATACATTTTAATTAAGCTTGCATAAATGTGGGGTAAAATATTGAAATAGTTATTACCAGAAAACCGTAATATTTTAATCAAAACTAAGAGATAAAAGAGGCTTACGAGAAACAAAGAAACAAAAGATATACAAGAGAGAATGCAGTTCAATTTGACATATTTTGTGTTGTGTTAGGTATATTTTATATCTCGTATGCCTAATTTCTAATCGCTTGCAACTGCTTAAGGAAATGTTATAATCACCATAGAATGAAGAATTATAAAAAGTTGGATGGAGAGGTAAAAAAAAAAATCATGTTTATAAAGTGAGTTCTCACACATTACTCCCCACTCATCCCCCCACACTTGGTCAACGGTAAGTCTGTGGGCTTATAATGTTATAAATCGGCTTCGATAAAGGCAGTTGGAAATTATAGTGAATTACGTTAATTTTCTGAAGTTAATATAACGTGATTGCTTAAAAACGTGTCTGTTTTAGTAATGAAGAGAAGGAAATTGTTGATGCAAAGTATCACACGAAAACGATATTTGGTGTTATTCATCACTTGTGACTAAAAATAAGTCACAACACAGTAAAAAAATCACCATAGAAAGTTTCACCCAATCTTGTTGTGACAAGTCATAGATAAACACTGGCATGGGTGACATCTTGTAACAAGTTGTAACTTCTAACTGACGTGATTTTAGTGCCCTTTCCAGATTGTTTTCCTAATCTATACATTAGAATATGATTAAAAACTAGATGAAAGCTACCAACCAGAATAGTTTTATAAATTTTGTTAAAAAATTGGTTGCAAGATAAAATATTATTGCGAGTAGTTACAGATAAATGAGATAAACTAAGTAAAATATGATTTTATCATGTCAAGTTATGATTAAGCAATTTTAAACATATATAAATACACAAAGATATATATATACATATATGAATATTTGATGAAAGATTAATATTCAATTGTTTTTTTGTTTTTATTGCTTATTATTTAGTGATTAGTTTTATTTTCATTTTAGGTGTGATAAACAGCGTGTACACCAAAACGTGAAAAACAAAAACATGAAAGCAGAAGTATGTAAAGTCCTTAGTTATTCAGAATGGGTTATATTTTTTAACATGCTATTTTGTATGAATATTTATTGTCCAGAGACAAAAGAACAACAAAAATGTAACAACAGTAAGTTACAGAAACACACATTTGAAGGTCATATTTAACAATACAGAAATTATTTTTTCTATCAAATCTACAAGGATATAATCTAACTTCTTAGCTCTGCAATTTTTCTTCCGAAACTAAAAGTAAAATATGCTAAGCTTTTCTCTTTACTTTAACATAATGTTACCGAACCAAATCTTAACCTTTTCATCTAATGTGACCCAGCTGCTACAACTAAGTAAATAAAAAGTTGCTATTGCAGCATAACTCAAAAATAAATATCTGAGTATACCACTGAATAAGTTATGCAAAACGGCAAGTCTACAAGAAAATCGTCTTATTTAAGCACACTTTTACTTTGTATACTGCGAGGTGGTAGCAGATGTCGTAGATTTACTGAAAAAAAACAACCCAAGGCGTAGCTTAGCTTAAGGCAAACACATGGAATTTCTCTTACGTTGGTATCTCATTACGAAGTAAAATTTTTCACCCTTCAGCACATTAAGTTTTATTTCTGAGTTAAAGTAAAAGGAAAGGCGAAGAATTCTGCTTTGCTTGCCTGACATTGCATACTTCGAAAAGTGAGAATAGGGGATATACGGACAAATGAGCTCAATAACATGGTTTCTAGACTGAGGAGGTAAGCATGTTTTGAGGAAATAAACCGAAATTATTAGGGTATAAGAACTGACTCTTTCTTTTCGTCCGTTTCTACAACACTGGATTAACACATACTTATTGTTAACGTGCATTAGTTGATATTCAAAAGAAATGCTAAAAAAATATGTAATATAATGTCAACAGCAATAAGCTGTCAGAGAGCGAGAACTGCAAACATAATACCACAAACAACAAAATACACGTCTATTCTTTTTTTATTCTAAACGACGTTTCTGACTAGAAAGCCCGTCGTTAGTCGAATCTGAAGAACGACAATAGAACACAAAAGTGATCTCAAGGTGCAGTGTCCCTAAAGACTATCTAACCGCAATTTTAATGAATCATATATATGATGTGATAGGCTGTTATAATTATATTGCTAGTTGAGGAAACGAAACAATATTTATACACATGTGCAGTTTTTATTATAAACTAATACAAAATATGAACTTAAATGAAAAATGTTTCAGGTTTTTTAAGCCATTGCATTGAGAGCTCTTGATTAGTTTTGTTGTATTATGGAAATTTAGTACAAGTGTCCACACTAGTTAGGAATCTGTAAAGCATAAAGAAATATGTTCCTATCATTATAAAGAACCATAAGGAACGAAAATATATAAATACCTTCTCTACCACCATTTTTAGTCAACTTTTCTTTATTTATACTTGTTTTCTATTCTTAGGCTTACTGAGCCTCAGTTGGAATATACGATCGATTCCTTTGTTCTAGAACATCCCTATTTTAGGCTTTATCATTAACTATTCATAGTTGAAATTTGTTTGTTTTTTGTATGAAATTCTATCTGATTAATGTTATACTTCTGTTAATGTTTGATACAAAGTACTTCTGTAAAGAGTATAAACTTTTGAAACAAAATAGTTATTTCGAGTAGTTATAGTAACAAACACAAGTTGAAAGAGGATTTATAAACGTTGTTTTCCAGGTCGATTGTATGTTGCCAGATTAAAGAACGAACTACGAACTCTAATTCTTCTTGGAGAGAGTTTCTTGTACTGTAGCATAGGGGGAACTGTCAATCCAACATCATTCTAGCAGTGCAATTTTATTTGCAACGACATCGATTACGATCTTTAGCAAATAAAAAAAATCTCATTGAGAATCGGACAACATAGTCTTTGATGCAGAACATTCAATCATGAGAAAAAAAAACTATCCAAATATTTGTTGGGTCTTTACTAGTACCTCGGAATTGGATTCACATCTCTCACTCACAGAGAGTGACTAGTTTGTACAATTCACATTAGTAGCGAATATTAACAACTGCAGCTGATATAACTTAAACTTATATCGTTGCTATTCGTCAAACTTAACAGTAACGATACAACCAAGTTTAAGATACAAAAATAACTAACAAATCGGAAACTGTATTTAGTATGGTGCCATTCATGCCGTTTTTATGTAGATTTAAAATGTGTTTACTTATATTGTTGTGAATGCTGTTTTCAGTGACTTTTCATATACTTTGTGCTGATAAGACAGTATTAAATAGATGTACAAAATGAACGGTTCATCTAAACTATAAACTGTGCAAGAATGTTGTGTGTTGTATGATTCTAGAATATACTTTATACCTAACCTACCCTTCAATACGTTTATTTCTGTGTTATTCAAAGTTTATTAATATTTCGAGACTCATAAGTAAAACTCCATTTTGAGTCACTTTAACCCACTACCTCAAGAACGTCAATTTGTTTTAGTAACTATAAATTTTAGACTACTTATGTGTTCTGATTGGTTTATTTGGCCTCAGCCATATCAGTTTTTTACCATGGAAATAGAGATTAATCACATTGTAATTAGTTTTATATGATTACTGAAAGCTAGGTTAGCAAAGCTTGCTTTATCTTCACAACATTATATTTTTGTCAGTGCTAACTTAGATTTTAGTTTTAACTTCACTCAAATTTAATATCAACCCAATATCAGTTTTTATGCAACTAAGTTCGAGTAGGAGTTCTTTCTAGCTAGGAGTGTAAAGAGTCGTTTTATGTTGTACATTGTTACAGAGTTATCTCAGTGTCTTTCGTAATAAGTAATAGGTATCCAAAAGTGAAAGATAGTGTGTGTGTGTATGCTATCTACCAGTGAAGAGAGTGCATAGAAGGAAAGTGTTTGATATATCGTAAGCGTTGATACTGGTTTTATGTTTTCTATTAGGTCTAGTACGTCCAACTGAGCAGCCCTAAGACGACAATTGGCGGTTTATTTTCAGTTATATACACTTCTTTCCGATTAAGTACTGCCATCTCTCCTGATTTTACAGAGTTTACTTAGCTCCTTAATATCTCTAGCTACCAATATAACAGTAAAATCATGACTATTTTATCCTTGACAGGTTAGTTTACAATTGTTGTTTTATTAAAACAATTTTGTGGAGTGTAAATTGCCTTAAAAAGAGAAAGAAAATGGTTTAAAAGAGGCGAAACGGAAATAAGTAAGATACAGCAACTATAAATGAAATGAATCAATGTTTTTTGCAAATTTCTAAACTTAGTTACTTCTTGGTAAACTGTTCGTGACAAAAATTTCGACGTTTTTTTTTCTGATATGATATTGTGCTTTTAAATTTTAAATTTCGATATCAGCAAGTGAATAATTGGCACTGGCCATTCGCTTAACTATTACTTAACTCGTGTGTTCCAATCGTACGAAACGTTCAAGATATGCGGATGGTTTCAATATACGACTTGCACTATAGTTTCAATTAGAAAAAAATCGTTAGCTCGTACAGCAGAATCTCATACTTCGAAGGATCAAATGTAAAATATTACTAAAATGAGAAGGTTTAGAGCCAATCTCGTTTATAACATTGGAGCACATGACAAGGGCTGGTTATATCACAGTTGGAGTAACTGGAGAAGAGTTATGGTAAGCTAATGGTAGAGAGCTACACAGAAAATTGAAAGAGAAATGTCAAGCAAGGGACATCATTAAGAATTTCTGTGTCAATTATTTGTACGTTTTCTAGCATCTGTAGAGCACGAAACACGTCAATTTCACCTGATAACAAAATGTGGAGCGTCTTTATGCAATATACAGGTTGGGCCTTAGAGTACCTCTCTTCCAATAAAGATACTAAATGTACTATTTCTCTTGTATTTCATGTCACTTATATTAATAACGGAAGCTGAGACTTTTTTTTGTAATATTAGAGTTAATAACTGACCATGAAAATGGTTTTGTTGTGTTGCATATAATTTAATTTTCCTTTATTGAAAGGTTCCCCATGTCCCACCCTGTAGAATGCCATTTTTTGAATTAGATGTGGGTTTGTTTTGTTTTGTTTAAATTTCGTGCAAAGCTATAAGAGGGCTATCTGCGCTAGCCGTCCTTAATTTATCACTGTAAGATTAGAGGAAAGGCAGCTAGTCATCACCACCCACCGCCAACTCTTAGGTCAATCTTCTACCAACGAATAGTTGGAGTGACCGTCACATTATAACGCCCCCTCGGCTGAAAGGGCGAGCATGTTTGGTGTGACGGGGATTCGAACCCGCGACCCGCAGATTGCGAGTCGAGCGCCCAAACCACCTGGCCATGCCGGGCCCGAATTATATGTGGGAAAGTACTTTTACCATTTGTGCTATGATACTAATACTAATATCCATGAAATAACCCAATATGGTTGTTAAAGCACAAAAAATATAATTTTTATTACAAATCAACGGATTTTTATTATTAATTCTTAATATGTTTATCTGTTAGAATTTCGCGCAGAGATACACTAGAGCTACTTACTTTACATGTGATAAACTAAAGGGAAGGCAGCTAGCTAGTCAACACCATGCACTGTCGACTCTTGGACTACTCTTTGCTAACGAAAAATATTATAATGTTCCAATGTTTCAACTAAAACATAATCCTTTTGAATAAACACAGATACTATTGCTTATCACTCAAGGAGATATTTTCTCCTTGGGATAATCCCGCTTTTGTGTGTGGGTGGCCTTTTGCAGACTTCTGGGTTCCAATTTTGTGATTCACCCATTATACAGTTTGCTGAACTGATTCGTAGTTTGGTTTGCTTTGGTCCATTTGGGGCTGTACCAGCATTTCACATTGTATCATCTCCACTTTGTGCATTTCTTCAATGGGCACTTTCATTAAAAATTATGTCCACCATTTGCTGATGATAATGGGGCTTTATTATGGTTCAATTGCATCTCACTTTCTGAGTCACTGAAATAAGCTGTGATCCATTAGCAGATTAACCCCTCAAACTCAACGTGTAAGTCACTGTTCATCATATACTTTAAGTAATAACATTCGTGTTAAGTATACTGCAACACCATAGGTGCAAAAAAATATATAAAATAAGATGGTTAGCTGGATATAAACTGGGAAGGGGTTAGCAGTGATCGACTTGACCTTTTCAGCATACATTTTTTTATCATAACTTGGTGTCTTTTGAGATGTAAGTAAAATTATAAAAGAAACATGATATCATATGATGGGGATCTCCATCAGTCAGTGCTGAAACATACCTTATTATTGATCCCATTATGGCCAGAAACGATATTTAGGAGAACAAACATTGGTTTCCTTCCAGATTGTTATAATTTTGAGGAAACTATCATAATATCGCTGAAGTTGAACAGACTATATAGGTGTTAGCAAAGCACACAGGTTAGTTGTCATGAAATATAGCTGGTCCTATGAGGGTTACAGAAATTTAGTAACATTAATGCTGTTTCTTAAAATAACCAGTACCTTACAAGATACTAACCACTCTTTTTCCTAATCCCCGTTTGATAATAGAGAGAACCCCATTTGGCTTCCCATTCACTTCCAAAACATCTTTCATTAATAACAGGTTGATGATAATAACAGAGTAGTGTAAGCTATTCTTTTTGCCACCTCTTATGCCTTATAATTAAAAAAATAATTGGTAGAAGTATATTATTTAAAATTATTCTTCTATTTCAAAAAAAATGAACACTGACACCGAAGGTATCGACTCTCATCTTTTTAGTGTAACTCACTGTACAGAGGATGTAACACTGCAAATAGATCAGTATAATGTCAGTTATAACTCAGTTATATTAATGTCAGATATGACTCGCTAAGTACTAGAAAACTAACAAATATTCTTTATACATGCATTGTGACTATAATATAATTATATTTTTAGAAAACATGGTCATAAGACATTTATTCAGATTTAGTTTTCAGAAGAAAAAATAATCAACATTTATCGTCATATGACAGACAGTTAGCTAGTTTTATTATTGACATAAACCTTAGACTGAGAAAAAAAAAGTATTCTAAGGTTAAACATATTTACGTACTTATAACAAGGGTATAGTGTGGTGACGTGTGGCCAGGGTAAATGAAGCATATGTTATTTTCGTTTGCTTTTGTTTAGCCCATCATACTTCAATTTCAATTGTTTAAAGATTGAATGTTTCTAAGTGCTAAATACAATTCATTTCTCTTTAACTTGTAAGTGTATTTTTCAGTTTACTGAAAACATGTTCAGTACAGTAAAAAAAGAACGATGTTTTTAGAGCAGAGCAATGTGATGTTATTATGAACAAAAACATGTTTTATTTAATATTTTTAATCCCAACCTAACATGAAATTTTCATCATCGTGAATTGACAGGAATTTCATGCAAATGAAGCATGCAACAATTTAATAGATTTTTGCATATTCAGAATTTGAAAAAATGTAGACGCATTTGTTTTTTTTTAATTTGTGTCATTATTATATGCTCCTCGTTGGCTGAGACGCAAGTCTCATGGCTTATAACACTAAAATTCGGATTTTGTTACTGGCGATGAGTAAAATACAGACAGAACACTGTGCAGCTTTGGGCTTAATAATAAATAATCGCCATTATATTAGTAGTGAATTATTTTCTTAAAGTGAAATGCTAACTTTACTCATATAATTGAGCAGTTGTAAAATATATTTCACGGAATTTACTTATAAAACTGAATTTTAGTTATTGATTACTATTAAGTAAATTACATTTTTTAATCAAACCTACTTGGAAGTTATCTGTTCCAACAGTAAAAATCACGGCGACGCTTGTAATAAGTAGTGTTCTTAGAAAGAGAATGACTGTATTTATGTGCAATTACGTCTCAGCTTAGTTTTTCAATATTAAATACATGCATTCACTCAGCGTATGTAATCCTTGGTCATAAAAATAGTAGTTCCTCAGAAAACAACAACAACAACAAAAAAGGTTTGAGGAACTGCCAAACAAGCATACTAATTAAAAGGGAAAATATGATGGCGCATTTAAAAAAATGGCCATTATTTCACAGCCTGTTTGTAAATAATACGGTTATAATATCTTCAGACTTTACTGTGTTATTTCTATTTCGCGCTCATTGCAAGAAAAAAACAACTGTTATTATTTATACATTCAAAATGGAATGTATTTTACTATACACACTACTGCAAGAGAAATACTAAAAATACCAACACTGAACAAGATCTCAGTTGAAGTTCATTAAAGCCATATTTCCTTTATCCAATAAATATTCGATGCTTAGACAATCTGGTGTAATAGAAGAACACCGCTCACAAGGGAGGAAAATAAACGTTAACTACCTTCAACTCTGTTTTTCTTTGATGTTCATCATTTAACTTATAATGAAATACATTAACGCGAAATCTGCGTATGATTTATCAATTTCATCAACTACTTCCTAAATGTGATGCCTGCAACGGTTATGCATGTGAAATTAGAGCCCTGATTGATTAAACTTTCATTAAACATGAGGAGGCGAGCAAAGCATGGGATAAAAACTAAGACAAGGTAGCATTCCGTGCATGAATTATAATACCTAAGCACGATTGAGGAAATCTGGCGTACAAATTCAGCGCCTAAGTATACCTCAGTGTATGCTATGGTACAAAAAGACTACACGTACATTTTAGAAACACGAAATTATAATGAAATAGAGATAATCTTTAACACTAGCTTCGTCGTTTTAAATGCTGCGTCCATTTGTATTTCTGTGTAACTATCAAGTGGCTTTTTCCAAGGTTTTTAAGATTATTTCTAGATTGAATTCAGATGGTGAACACTAGTAGGAAAATGTGAAGACCAGTATATAATAGAAACTTGGTTTTTACATTTTGTTGCCACTTTTCCGGGCACATATTCTTGATTTTATTATTTTGTTTAACATAGTTTAGATTTAAGAGTAAAAACAAACAAAAAAAACACACACAAAAATTGAACTTTTTTTGGTACAATTAATTACAACCGACTAGTTTTGGTAACGCTGGGCTACTAGCCCTGATGACGGTAATTGTGTTACCGAAACTAGTCGGATGTAACTAAGAATAGAGATTTTACCTTTCACTGAGCCAATAAAAAAATGTCGGTTTTGTTTTTTTTTACTCTTAATATAATACCACAATGTGCCTGAAAATAAAATTATAGCTTAGGTATATTTTGAAGTCGGAGATTATACTTTATTTCATGTTAAAGTGAATAAATAACTTTGGATACCCGCTTTGCAAGATCGCCGTACCAATCCTGTGATTTGCGTTACATATATAATGATAACCGTGGGGCACAGGCCTAATACAGTGATAAAAGGGGGATTTGTTTAATTTTTTAACTTGTTAATAAAAGACGGGCTACAATCGTATAAATGAAACATTCTGAGACTGCTCAAAAGTAATCTAAGTATATGCACGGTTTTATACGAATAATCAAAATTATTGTAGAATTATAAAAATGGATTATGTTTCGCGGGCGCATTATTTTGTTGAATCAGTTGGAGTAAAGTGACAGTTTCGTGTTTCTTCAACGCGCATTAATATATATTGTGTGACGATTTACGAAGTGTTATAATGTGTTCGTGAGACTATCTCGATAAGCTTCAGCGAAGTTAATAAAGCGGATGTTGATGTTCATAAAGCATAAATACAGGTAGTTCACATAAAATTTTAAATAATTTATGGAAAATACAAAATATTTATACATGTTCTGAAGTTAGGATGTTTCATAAAATTCCTTCATAATGCTAGAAACAATTCGGTGTAAGAATATTTCGCGTAACAGAATATGAATAAATCTGCTATGTTATCTCGATCTAGGCAAATATGGTTCATGTTCTCCTAATTATAACAACATCACAGAACTGTAATAATGTATTCAGAAGTAAATAGATTATTGTTCTGAAGTAATTCATAATATAAATTATTTGTTAATATGAAGTAATGTTAATTATGTAGTTGATCTAATGTGCACTAGATCTAATTCCCTCTCATCGATCTAGCTGGTTTGATTAAAGTTGATGTAGTTCGAAACTACTGTCTTTCTTATGTTGCTTGTAAAGGAATACCATAGGTTTGATGCTTAGCTTGAAATTAATGTTTAATTGTTTAACATGACACTACATAAGTCAATAATTTTAATTATCAAATTATATCTACTTCTTGCAACGTATACAACTGTCGAATGAGAAATATTTTGGTTTTTGTTTGTTATGTTTGTTTGTAAAGAATTTCGCGCAAAGCTACACGAGGACTATATGCGCTAGCCGTCCCTAATTTAGCAGTGTAAGACTAGAGGGAAGGCAGCCAGTCATCACCACCCACTGCCGACTCTTGGGCTACTCTTTTACCAACGAATAGTGG
This sequence comes from Limulus polyphemus, assembly GCF_000517525.1. Taxonomy (NCBI): domain Eukaryota; kingdom Metazoa; phylum Arthropoda; class Merostomata; order Xiphosura; family Limulidae; genus Limulus; species Limulus polyphemus. Next base: position 718,458 of record NW_013665629.1, read on the forward strand.
GATTGACCGTCACATTATAACGCCCCCACGGCTGAAAGGGTGAGCATGTTTGGTGGGATGGGGATGCGAACTCGCGACCCGCAGATTGCGAGTCGAGCGTCCTAACCACCTGGCCATGCCGGGCCATATATTATATGTACATGTTCTCACGCATCATCCATAAATAAGGCCAGTAATATCTGTTATAGACTCAGTGATTATTTTTTTTTAAATGCTTCATTTTATATTGCATGAAAATAGGTTCGCAGCAGTACAATGTATATATTAAGCAATTTTAGAAAATATACGGTGACTTGGATTTGTTTCTATTGAGACTTCAGTAATTAAACAAAGTCATTAGTTTAAGATAGCCACAGTCTGATGTCCGGGCTTGTGAAAATGTCACCGTCGCCTTGCGTTCCTACTTTCGAAGAGGGAACAAGAACAACATAGCTAAAGAAAGCTTATTTAGCATCGTCTGGTTTTCTTGTAGCCTGGGAGGATTTTATCTCTTACTTTAATTAAGATTACTTTTACTGAGTGAGAAAAATAACACTAAACCCGCCAAAACTGTGTCTTAAGTATATCTATTCAAGCTTCAGTATAATGTGGCTGATTTTTTGTGTTATGTTACCCCTAATCTAGTAAATATGAATAATGATCAAAGTGCTTTCATATTACTAGGAAAATATATAGAAATATATATATATTGGAATATTTTATTATATTTAAGCGAAAAATTTACAATTATTTTTACAAGTTGTTCAGATTTTCTAAAATTTTGAATGAACATGTTTACATATTTGCTGTACGGCCTAAAATAATGGAGTTGACCTCGGCTTTAGCCAGAATTAACAATATCGATCCGAAGACTAATTTTTAGTAAATATGAACCAAGCATATGTAACACTGAATGCTTTATTATTTATAATAGTATACAAGACTTCATATCAAAAGTTTAGTGAAGACAGAAATCACTTTAGTAAGATAACTTAATCTTCTATTTCTTCAATATTATCTTCTCAACAGGGTAGAGGTAATTTTGTTTCGACTTTTCAAAGTAACAGACAACAGTTAAAAGACAGTGCAGTTTTACGAGTGGAAACTAGAGTAATACCATATATATAAGGCACAACTAAACATTACTAGATTTAAAAATATAATGTAAAGCACAACTCAATTATGAATTGTTTTTTCTCCCGAGTATTTCGTACTACGATGAGATATTAGTATTTTCTACACACGTTGAATATTCTTATCAATCACTACATTTTGCTTCTTTTTTTTATACACAGAAACATACTAAATCTTACTTCTTTAATTTATTTATGGTTTCTTGGGTGGAAACTCCAGACTGCACATCAATTTTCTTCTGTGTGTGACTTTTGCTGATGGATTTAAGAAAAACAATCATACACAAACACAAACGAGGTTCGTGGTACATACAGTTACTCATTGGTTTATGGTTTACTAGTTGTTAGTGTTCAGATTACTTATTCAAATGTTTTGCTTTCTTGCTAATAGTTGTGCAGAGTTTTGAGGATTAAGATCATAAACTAAATTAAAAGTAAAATCTGCTAAGATATTTAAGTGCGTTTAAGAGTTTAATACAAAATGTCATGATAAATTCATTTAAATGATCGTCGTGACACAACTCAAGTGTGTAAATATAACTATCCAATAGTCATACGTGATAACTACTCCTACTACTTGATATATGGTTAAGCATGCGAGGATTTCTGATTCGCGAACCGATTCCACAAAAAAAAGGGGGATTTCACACTTTATGTAGGTGCACGCTGTAAGAGTGGTGGTTAAATCTCACTATTCGATTAGACTAGTATAGTCAAAGAGTTAGTAGTGGGTGATTTTGATTAGCTGCTTTTCCTCTTGTCAATGAGATGAAAATGAGATAGTCATTGTGCAATGGATTTGTGCGGAAATTCTGAAACAAACTTTTATTCATCAATTTTGAGATCTAAACAGTTGTTTTATGTTATAATTCTTACTTCTGAACTGAACACAATATAATGCTTTATGTCAATACAGATACATTTTGCTTATAGTGATATTATTCGTTCCAAGTTATAAAATAAGAGTTCAACAACACTAAAATAAGGTTATTTCAGGTCATTCTTAAAATATGATTTATACACGAGTCTTGTATTTTGTAATTTTGTATTGTATTCTATTCGTTTTAATAAAAGTTACGATTGACATTTACGCTTTTTTTTTCTTTCAGAATTGTTTCTAAGCACAATGTTGCTATCTGGGCAGTCCACTACACCGATAAAACTCCGTTTTAGCGTTATTAGCCTACAAGCTTACCCCTGAGCCAAAGAGGGCTGAAAGTGTGTGTGTGGTGGGGGGGTAATATTTTCTTATTTACTAGATTATGAACTTTATACTAGATGTAAAGTAAGAATAACATTTTTTTTGTATTTAATTTTTTTATTTGCTTTATTTAGCGGAAATATATACATATATATCTTATATAGTGTGTATATATTTGTGTGTTTGTTTGTTATATATATATAATGAATAATTATTGTTACGAGAGCAAAAAATAATTTTATTATCGGTTGATAAGGACTATCATTTCTTTTCCGAGGATACTTTAACAATCAATAAGATTTAAAAATTGTTTAATTTTCAAAATGTAACAGTCTATGATCATATTTTCGTTCCAGTGAACTTATAAAGCACAGACTGTCTAACTTCAGTAAAAATGTTGCCTGAATGGTGGGGAGATTTTTCACGTTGTTTATAAATTAAGTTTAAACTAATTAACGTGTTTTTACTGTGCTGCAGCAAATCGTCGTCTGCAAAATTGTGCGCCTAAACGACTCTGTAACACTTCGTCTGTGAGTAACTGTCCATTCTCATATCGTACGAGTTTGAGCAAACTGTTTGTAATTATGTGTTACAAAATTTTCTAATTCCAGACCTTTCAATGTTATTGACCTTTTATTTTGCCAGTTTTAAGAGGGAACTGGTTATACCCATTCTGCCCTTTGCAATTCCTAAAATGAAAGTTTATCGAGCCTTTCAGCGGTCTTGAAGTTGTAGTATTAGGCAAATATGCTTACTGGGATGAATCAACTATATGATTGAAAGAGTGGCCTATCTGTATGAAACTTTTTTCGAAATGGTAAGAATATTACTTATCGAACCTATATACATACAGTTTGAAACCAGCAAGAAACAAGCTATAGAAAAATATTTTTGAAAATATCTACAGAAAGGTAAGAATAGTGATAGTTAACGATTTAAATAGATCCTGTAAACATTAGTACAACAAATCAGCTTATAAAACTAAATATGAAATTATTTTATATTATTTTGAAATTTAAATATGCGTCCTTTTCATGGTGAATAGCTGTTATACAATATATTAATTATAGAAATGAATTAGCAATAAATGTTTTATATAAAAAATATTAGGAAATATAAAATGTATGCCATGCATATTAGATATAGAAGCGAAAAATATAATTAGTATGTCAAATGCATACTAAATTGATACATGTAAATGCGCCCCCCAGTGGCACAGCAGTATGTCTGCAGAGTTACAACGCTAGAATTCGGGTTTCGATACCCGTGGTGGGCAGAGCACAGATAGTCCATTGTACAGCTTTGTGCTTAATTACAAACAAACAAACAAACATGAAAATGCAGTCAGCTGTACTTACTGTTGTGTTCAATATTTAAAAAAAAACGATATATTATGTATGAAAAAATCATTTCAGAACAGATAATTGTAAAAATATGTAAAGTAAATAATTAGGTAAGCTTTGATGTTTACCTCATTCAAATAATGGATAAATTAAGATAGTACGTATGATAAAACTAACATATATAACAGTGTTATAATAGTTGTACCTTTAAAATAATGGTTTTACTTGTGACGTCTTAGGACATATAATTAAATCTAGACTATAATGTTGATGATGTAATCAATGTTGAGATATCATACGATGAGCTCATTATTCTGTTGAACTATCTGCCTATAGAAACGACATCAGCTCTAGCATCATTAATCCTAGTAACACAATGTGCTAAGCACTACCATCCTCCAATAGAACTTTAGTAATACAACCCATCCATTAACATTTTCCGCCTTTGTAAGACATATGAAATCAAATATTTGAATAAAAGCTATAACGTAAGTCGAGACAAGATAAAATCTGTATGCAACCTATGGAAGTATAGGAACTCTGTCCACCTATAGAAACACTGTCTGCCTTTCTAAAACACACACACACACACAGTACACCTAGTAAGATCATCCACCTATACAATCACCATCCTTAGTGATACAATCCACCTATAGAATCATAGTAACGCCATCTGCTTATAGATTCTTAGTATCACCAATCGCCTATAGAACCTTAGTAACACCGTCTACCCATAGTAACAGACCCTCTGTCATCCAACTATGATATCACACCTTTCTCTAAGACAGCCGCACTCTCTGGCACTTCTTCGTGTAACTATGACTCTTAGAAATATAATAATACTCAAACTATGATGTCACGTGACATCTTCTATCAACATGCCTCTGTGATTTTCAAACAATTTTTGGAGTTCTTATGAAGACCGTTAAACTAAAATGTTAACCTTCTTTTCCTCTTTAGGGTGATTTTATTCATTTTTTTAACTTGCTGTTGTTGCTTGTTTTGTTTTTGCAACAGCTAGAAAATCGCAAACGATAAGCAAAAGAATATTATAATTAATATATGAAATAAACAAAATATTATGTATTTACACAAAAAAGATAAATTCCAAAGCTTAAATGTCTACATTTTACTTTTAATATTTTTCAAAAAATAATGTTTAAGAACGGTAAAATATATTTTATTTAAACTTTTTGGAAAATATAATACTTCACCTAATCATAGAATAACAGCATATCAGAATATTAGAACTTGCAAAGTCGCGTAAGACTGGGAGGTTAGATAATGCTTTCCAATTTAGGGTTAGAAGACTTGAATAATAGTTATTTACAACTATAATGACATAGGAATGACAAGTGACAGAGTAATTAGTTAACATGAGAATAATTTACATCTGAAGCACGTACAGCGACTTTAAATACTTTAATTACGACTACACTTTAAGAAAGATAATATCTTTATTTAACTGATTTACCAAACTAAACCTAAAGGAAAGCTCATAAAACAAAACTCTTAAGTGTCCAAGTTAAGACTGGATTATCGTTACATCTCTTCTTGTACAATAATAAAATAACAGTGTTTTATAGGTGAGTCATTCCGGTTTTCGTAAATCCAGAGAAATTAATATCTTATTTGCAGCATGGCAGGACTGAATCTTTGTACGGATAAGATCATCAAACAGATTTTATTTTGTATTTAATGTTGCCTGCTTCAGCTGATATTCACCCAGTCTAAGCAACCACAGACATTATTCAGAAAATTATGGAAAGTCCAAAGCTTAATTCCTTCCTTGCCAGGCTTTTTTTTTTTTTGGAACTGAGCTAAAAAAGTAAGTTTTTTATTTCGCTTTTGATAACCTATACTTATATATTAATGAAACAAAAGTTCTTTTATGATCAGTTATTATATTTCTACAGAAAGTATACTCGATAGATAAATGTTACATATTTGGATTTATACATGATAAATATTATTTCAATCAAACTATAGTAAAGGAAAGGAATGCTTTCCTCCACTGTTTATGATACAAAATTCAGAATAAATCCAGTAGAGATAATCTAAAACAACACTTCCCATGCCATCTGGCGAACACTGATGGTGATACGTGATAGCATGCGAAAAAATTCGGGTAAATAATTAAAAATACGGCGAAACATTTTTTGCTCGAATTCAATTAAAGAAGTATTTTTTTTAAACACAAAGAGCGCCCGAGTTACTCAGGCAAACCATGGATGGGGTTAAATCCTTTTTTTTTTCACATCAACCTTTTTCGCGTTACACTTATGGACTTTTACAATCTGTTGGAGTACGCTGGGTTGTTTCACCAGTTCGAGCATGTATTTTGTAGATTTGTCCGTTGGTTACTTTTTGCGCATTGTACACTTGCATCACAAAATAGAGGGTTGAAGTGCTTCAAAATATGCCAGAAGGCGGGGTTTTTCACTGTTTAGCATAAACCACAGTTCTTATGGTAAAATAGTCAGCGCTATCTTTGAACAATATTACATTATAACCTTTATCTCATTCACAATCGTAAACAACGTAATGAAGACTTAAAGTTTTCAAACATAACGCTTATATTAAAAAATTGACGAAAATCTGGAAAAAAATTATCTTAAAATGACCAACATTCCACAAGTAGGCTTACATAGGATGAAATACACGTTGAAGAAATGTGGATGTGGCAAAAGACAAGTTCATTTCTTTCAAATATATCTATGATGGTTTTCTAGGAGGTAAAACGTCTTCCACAGAAATTGAACAGAACAAAATTATTATTCGAGAAGATGGTGCAAAATAAACTATGTTAAACGACAACTGAATATATATATTATATACACATCAATGCTAAAGATCCTTACCCATTTACAAATGGTTCCAGGATGTAGAAAAAGTTTAAATTCATCTTTTGTTTGTTTGTTTTGGAATTTCGCGCAAAGCTACACGAGGGCTATCTGCGCTAGCCGTCCCTAATTTAGCAGTGTAAGACTAGAGGGAAGGCAGCTAGTCATCACCACCCACCGCCAACTCTTGGGCTATTCTTTTGCCAATGAATAGTGGGATTGACCGTCACATTATAACGCCCCCACGGCTGAAAGGGCGAGCATGTTTGGTGGGATGCGGATTCGAACCCGCGACCTTCAGATTGTGAGTCGAGCGCCTTGTCCACCTGGCCATGCCGGGCGCTAAATTCATCTTCAGAGAACGCTAAATCTGAGGACTTTGCAGTCAGC
>NW_013665629.1:725784-731275 GCF_000517525.1 Limulus polyphemus
AGAAAATAGTTCTTCAACATATCGCGTTAACATGGTAATCATGTTTCTATAAATTTTAATGGATCTTCACCACATTTGTGAATTCACATTTTCTGTTTTTATGGGCTTTTATAAACATGAATTTACATAACTTCCGTCCATGGGACGGGGACTCCAGCTAGAATTACATAAAGTATCAAGTGGATTACATGGGATTGGATATTAATCTATCTTTAAGCACGGCAACTTGCTTGAAAGACCCGTAAGCAGGACTGACACTCTCGTTCTGAGCTAAGCTAAAGGAATTAAACTATGGGAATGAGAGTGACCAGATGCCAGGAGGGGAGGTATCTTTTATTTTTATTAATCCATGTTGCTTTTCATTTACCGATGATGTGGCATTAATTCAAAAATAAATGTTTATATACAATTAGAAATATGTAGGTAATTGCTTTATTTAAGTAGACGAAGAATTAATTAATTGCTTCGTACCGTTACGTTAGTATCTATCGTTAACTTTACGAGATATAAAGTAATGATTCACTGGCCGTGGACACTAGTTGCTCGCATTGAAAGCGCTCAGTCCAGCGTTTGCTATTAGTACACTTGATATTCTAATGATATGGAGTTGCTTTCCTTAACGGCGAGTAATGGCGAAATACAGACAATTTTTAGAGTCATTTTAAAGCAGATTTGAAAATGTTGGCAAACAATCTATGGAAAAATTTACACACTGAACTTTATGTTTCACATTCATATCACTAAAAAATAATACTTGCATCATTGCTGGACGAAAACTCGGTATTAAACATTTTTATATTTTCTCGAAAACTTCATTTGAGAATGAAAAGTAGGCAAAGCTGGTAAATGAAATTTTACAGTCTTATTTTACAAATGCAGGTTAAATCAAAATATTTGTCATTCGGAAGAAGAGTAATAAACATCTATATTTTTATGCGTAATAAGCAAACTATGTAAACAAAAAAGATTACAGTAGTTTTATTTCTTCTTTTTCTGTTTTTTTTTATTATTATTTTGGCTACTAAGTTACCGCGTTGTTTAATTTTGCCAAGCAGTTTCTTCTAACAATATTGGGATTAAGAAATATGCAGTGTCATTTTTTTCTGAGATTGATGAAAGATTTTCATGAAGCAAATGCTGTTTTCAACCTTATAGCAATGAAAAGATTAACAAGTTAATTGATTCAGCATACGAATTAGAGCAAGATGAAACTAATTTTTGGAAAAGACTTCAGAATATTTTCATATTATGCTGTGCTTTACCGACTTTATTATCTTTATAATTCTCTCTCTCTCTTGAGAACCACAGCAAAATTTCAGAAAGTTAGTTATGTAAGTACGTTAATTACTTAAGACACGAAGCGTAGTGACTATCAATTTAAAGATTTCTGTAGAGTTATAGTTGTGGAGCACAAGGCTTGCACAGTTAAGGCAGATGAATAGTGTGCATGGATATTTTCTTGTAACGTATTATATATATCTAGAATGTGTTAATTATTTTCTTATAAATTTGATTCAAGTATAGGACACATCGTTTATTCATCCTAAATAATACAATTATATTCATTACCTTACTGAATCTAGCTGTGTGACAATTGTATCAAACAATGGAAAGATAATTATTTGTTTATAAAATTTGCTACATTGTTGAGATCGAACTTTCATTTTTTGTGTCTGTGTTTTACTTAGAGATTCATAACTACTTAAATTTTTCTACAAATGAAGCTAAAGTAGCTCTTGTTTCATCAACCATCATGATTTATGATTGAAAGTTGAATTCTCAGATAGTCCATTGTGTAGCTTTGTACTTAACTTCAAACAACCAATTAAGAAGTGAAATTCGGAATTTATAAAGATGTTTCGAGAGTTAATTTACAAATAAAAGTAGATATGCGAAGTAGTGGTAAAAAAGCATATAAACGCCCGTGAAAACCGCAAAACTGAAAGTACCCCCGCATAGACCTAATGAACTTCCATACCAGTTTTGGTGAAGATCCATCCACACTATGCGAAGTAGTTATATGGACATACAACAAACAACATACAGTAATATTATGTTTATATAGATTTAATATCATTATTGATAACAGATAAAATTATACACTCAATTTTAAAGTTGCAGAAAGAACAATGTGTAACAATAAATACAAATAATATATAGTTATAAGAAATATTCAATAAAAATGCCATGTAGAGGATGATCAGTAACACACGTGTTTAAATATTACATGCTATTAATTCTATTTCTGCAAAGATTGAATTGTAATTAGTGTGCAATCAAAAATGTGTGATTTGAAGCTAAATTACATGAAACACCGAATAAAACTAACACTTTTTTCTTGCAATGTACAATGTTAATACTAGAAGCAGTGGTACCAATATGAGAATAAATCTGTTTTCAATAATTTTTCAACGCTGTGATTATAACTCTTACATATTGATTATACAATTTGAATGTCGAGAAACGTAACGGAACTATAGAGATTCTAATATTGCAATCAAAGATAAATATAATACGTTTATATATCAAATGTAATTTTTTATACTGCCACCACGTGTTATTATACACAGTAATCACAGGATGTTTGTGATCGTTTAAAATGTTAAAATGCAAACAGGTTCTACTTATTTAAGTACGAAATATGTTTATCGATTAGTTATCTTACCATTGAACTGCAACTGTAGGACACAGAACGATTTTTTTAGACTGTGTAAATAAAACACTCTTCTAATTTTCTTGAACGTTAAAAAAAACCCTCTTTCTAAATCTAAAACGGTATTAAAATATTATTTTTAGCTTTTCGATTTTGTTCAGCTTATATTAATTCCATTTTATAATGTATCTGTAAAATGTTTTCATTATAAAATGTAAATTTTTTACGTTTATTTTCCAGTTGTGTTTCTTTCATTTAGGTTTAATTTTTATAGAAGTTGTTGTGGTTTGTAATAACATGTATTATGAGATAGCAGAACGGACATGATGTAGTAACTGCAAGGGGGTGTGTTTACTTTATTACCTGATATGTGTGTTATATTTCAATGTTATAGCCAAATATGTGCATTAAAGATCAATTACTGAAATCATTCAACAAACATCGAAGTTATAACACGTTTTTAAATGAAAACTACCAGCATTAAAAGGAATCGCTACTGCTTAAAATTTGGTAATAGTGCAATTATATAACGTTTTACCCAATGCTAATGACAAAGACACTGAACACGTATGAAGTATGTTACTCTAAAACTGAATGTTTTATCATCTGAATATTGACTAAACAAAGCCGACTTAAACAATATATAATATAATTTTATTATATTATAAGTTACAGCTCTTACAGTAAGTAATATGTGTTTTAGTACATTTGAGAATGATCACAACAGTGATCGAAACGTCGTACCTGTTCTAAAATAAATCTTACTTACTGTAAAAGCTGTAACGTATAAAACTCAAAACAAAAATATATAATTCTGACCAAATAATGTAATGAGTTTGCGTTGATTTATATACGCAAACTTAATATTAATGGTCATACGGTACTGAACAGTTTGGGTGTAACCTCGTGTTTAAACCAATATTCTTAAATAAGTACCGGAAATGAGAGAACGTGTTATGAAATGGGCAGATATAGGTATTTTAAATACGTTTTTTTATGAAGCACCAGTATTTTAATATGGTTGCATTTTACAAAGAACGGTATGCACAGTCAGTTGCTTTGGTAGTTCAGTAAAGACAAAATAAACTTACCCAACACAAATCCATCTTTACTCCATTGAACAGCTCCTGCAGCATAAGCAATGTGACACTGCATCTCCGCAGTCTCTCCTTGTATCACTTCCTTGTCTTTAGGTTGAACCCGAAAGTACTGTTGATGTTGACCCATAACTAACGAAAGCCACAAAAAGGATGAATATTTTAGTCATAAAATACTACAGGAAACAATGTCTTTTGAATATTTCAAATAATCGAAATTCCTTAACATAAAAAGTGAGAATATAGAATGCTTTTTTTACCTCTCGCTACTGAGGAAAAAAAGGCTTGTTTTTGACCTGGGCTCTCATTCCAAAGAAGTAAAAATTTAAAACAATGAAAACCTTATGTGAACCAATTAGTAGTAGTTGTATGACAAATTAAGTGATTTTGAAAATATTTTATATTTTTTAAGTTATATATATAAACGTCCATACAATTTATATATGTATATCATTTACTCAAGGTAGACAATTATAATACTTATATATCATAAATACACGTAATTTATCTATATCATGTTTTCTTACTAAACTGGATACCATAATTTTAGTTTAAACGTTTATTCTTATATCTATGACACATATCCCTACTAAACACTTGTTTCTTCATTATATCAGATTACTACGTTTTGTTGAATTTATGTCACATATACCCAGGTTAAACACAATATCTGTTTCTGTAGTAATTGTATACTTATATCCTGTCTCTATATTAATGAAGATGTTTTGTTGAATTTATGTCCTATATACTCCGGTTAAACACAATACATGTTTCTGTGGTAATTATATATTTATATCTTGTCTCTTTATCTAACAGTTTTCCTACATTAGTAACTATCTCCGGCTCAGAAGCAATAAGAAACAAACTAACCCTATTGATTTATGTTTACATGAATACGTATCATACTTCCCTGTGAAACGTGTTTAGTAATATTTATTTCATTACATTTCCCGCTAAACATTTTCCCTGCATTAGTGCATTAATATATATTTATCAAACCTTCTTCTGTACCAATTTTTATATTTTCATATTCTCTGCTAGACGTACTTTTTAAGCGTACTGAAAACGTTTTACTGTATTTAGATGTAATTTTGCATATACATTGTCATAATTAGTGTCATTATTTATACTTTTATGTAATAATGCTTGTGATATAGATATCTATATATAATTAGATATACATGTCTGTCATCTAATCAACTTCGGATGTTCGTGTGTTAAGGTTGCTGAACGTACCTATAGTAGAACATGATCTCGACGCTTTTATAATTGTAAATACGCATGTTTTTGACACTGGTTTATTAACAGTACCAGCTATGAATGCACAACGTATAGTCTTCCTCCCCCCCCCCCCCCCCAGTGGCACAACTGTATAACGCTAGCAACCGGATTTCGATACAGATATCAAAGACAGCTCCTTGTGTCAATTTGTACTTAACTACAAACAAACATAACATACATAATTTCATCATTAAAATTAGTAATTGCGTACTATATTCGTACATACAAATATAGTACACAAATTTACATATTACTCGACCTTCATTAAAGTATAATTTAAAAGCAAAAATTAAAGCAAAACCTGCGTAATTTAATTATAATACGTGTTTTGCCTACAAAATAGTTTACCTTATTATTTAATTATAAATAGTTTCATGAAGCGAGATTCTGAACCTAAGACTGAATTACATTTCATGGAAGGCCCGGCATGGCCAGGTGGTTAGGGACCTCGACTCGCAAT
>NW_013665629.1:732168-733290 GCF_000517525.1 Limulus polyphemus
GTAATCTCATTGTATATAGAATAAGCATTTACTGCTATGTTCACCTTAAAATTTTCACCCTCAATAATAACATATTTCTATTACATAAGAAAACAATGTACTGCCACACAAAAATTCACGTACATACAAATGAACAAAGGTTTATGACTTTATATTTTCACTTTAGAGCCATAAAAATAACTTGTATTAAGAAGATGAAACGACACCGTGGATATATGATAATTCTAACTTTGACGTCCACAACTCTAACAGAAAATAAACGAACAGTTGTGAAGTTCTAATAGTCTGCGAAGTTGTTATATTTGAACAAATATGAATGTTTTTTCTTCTCAAATTAAACTTGGTGAAACAGCACTAATGCACCTTTTGACAATACAGAATCGATCATAAGTGCATTTCACTTGGGAGTCTCCGAATAAAATTGCTGTAAATATGAAATCTAGATAATTAATTATATATATAAAAATGTAATATGTTGTATAAGATCGAAGCAGATTAATCGTGAGCTCTAATGGGTAATAGCAAAGTTTACCTACTTTTTATTAATGGGTAATTATTTTGTTATAACCAAACTCTTTTCTATTAAGGTAAGAAAATATTTAAAGTATCGTGTTGTATGCGTCACTAAGCAAGTCACTTCAATGTTCACATCCCTAAAGCTGTTCTTCATAATTTAGCTATCTAAGATAAAATGTTGTCATCCTTTGGAGATACTGGTTTTTTACTTCGTTTATTGACGCCAAGGATGATAAAAATTCAAGATATCACTTTTCATGGCAGATAAAGCTTGTAAGATTATTAAAAAGGTTTAAAATTAATCACTCATTATCAAAAAACTTAATTCGCACAGAATCTGGTTAAGGCGTTCAGTTTAGCGTTTTAAACTTTTTATACTCTTATAACTCTTGCCATTTAAAATACATTTCCTTTGTGTAGTTTACATAGTGTGATTTTACCTTTTAAAGGTCCGGCATAGCCAGGTGGTTTGGGAGCTTGACTCGCAATCTGAGGGTCACGAGTTCGAATCCCAGTCACATCAAACATGCTCGCTCTTTCAGCCGTGGGGCGTTATATAGTGACGGTAAATCCCACTATTCGTTGGTAAAAGAGTAGCCCAAGAGT
>NW_013665629.1:734184-745270 GCF_000517525.1 Limulus polyphemus
AACTTAGATGCTACTTTTCATGCACCAAGGTAGTGCACATCCTTCACCCTTCATTAACCATCAAAGGTAGAACTGATGCATGTAATTTCTTGAAATCGTTTTTTGCGGCTAGTGTTCTTCAGAGCTTAAAGACTTTGCATAACGCAAGGACTAGAGGGACCCAGGAAAGTTCACACACTTTTGCAAATGTGCAAAAGTTTATTTGGATCCATTTATGCCAATAAGTTGGCCAGTGATGTAGATATTGTACCAAGTGAACTATCCAGAGAAAAATTGGCCACATCAGATAACTCTCTGTCAATAAACTGTAGATTCTCCCCTCGAGATAATCAAATATATCTGCCTTCTGCCTAAAACTGAAAGAGCTAATTGGTACGTATTAATCATTATTGATTTCTTCACCAAATGAGGTGAAACTTATACATTGGCTAACACACTAGTACAGTCTCTCACATATGTTTTTGGCAGACAATGTATTTCACACTTTTCTTTTTTTGTAAGATTCCCATGGATCAAGGGGCTAAAATTAACACCAGTTCTTTGTAAACTGTTGTCAGGTGTTATGCATGGTGAAAACGAGTACTTTACTATTTCATCCTCAATCTGATGATTTGGATGAAAGGTTGATATGGGCTGCCATGCATAAGTTTGTTGCGGATGTTAACCTTAAATGAACTGGTTCAGGTGAGCACCTACTACCATATGTTATGATGACATACCTCCAATTGAAAAAGTAGTTGACCGACTGTTCTACAAATTTCCTAATTTTTTGGTGAGAAGTACAATTCACAGTGAATCTGATGTATGGCCTGTTATTTAGTACAAAAGTATTGACTTTTTACAGGAATATGTGGAATAGCTGTGTTCTGCAATAGCCAACATGCACGAGTACATGCAGCAATAAATAGGTAAAACAACTGTACGTCATAGGATATGCTATCACAGAACAGTAGTGGAATGAAAATTCAAGCCTTGGTTCTCTCTGTACTGTTCCTTACGTCAATAAGCTGGAACTCTACATTACTCATGGACCTCTTAAAATTTGAATACTCAATCAACCAAAGTGGATCAAAAAGTCTAATCTGATGGTGATAGTACTCTGTCATATAATCTCAGTTGATAAGGAAGAAGAGATTAGTAGTGCATATTGGACTGCTTGTGAGGATTCAGAAAAGAAAATACCAGCGATAGTTGGTCGAAGAGCTGATGATGACCTCCTGATCAGGAGGTAGGACTGCTACTTGATTTAAAATCCACAAACTCAAAGGAAGTGGTATTCCGTGATTTCAAAGATGTCAAGTGATGTTTTATAGTAAGATGTATGTGCTTTATGTCTTGTTATAGCCTCTTGACTAATTTATATTTAGGACAGTTAGTTTGTCGAAAAATGGACAAATGAAAGGGCACTGTAACCTTTGCTTTCTAAGTCATTGGGCAATTATTAGTAGTAAGGTATTGTTTAAATGTTTAGTGGCTTTTGCTCAATCTATTTAATGAGTTGTAGCAGAATATCTGTGGAACAGACCCGTGAGAATCACTAAATACAGAATTAGGACAGCTGAAATTGTTAGATGAAAATCCCAGGGAATATTTTTAATAACAACCAGACATTCTGACAAATAAGCTGAAAGTTTCTTTCTGAGTACTCAGGTTGTATTGGCTGCTGATTGAAGCTTGACTATAAATAAAACTTTATAAGTGAGTTAACAATCTTGTGTGTACATTGGCCTGACTTCGTGTTAGGTTGCTATGAAGATTGCACATAGTAGTCTGGTTGGTAGATACTAGTCTCTCTGAAGTGCAGAAAGGAAGTGGTGCTCTAACAAAACACGAGAAATTGGCATTAACTGTATAAATCAGGCAAAATGTATATCATTTTGCTAACTTAGTATTTAAATGCCAGTGATAGAGGGATATATATAATGATTCAGGCTGACTGCTATGTTTATAATAAAAAAATAAATTTTGCTTTGGTCCTATCTGTACCCATTATTGGACTGTGCATATATACGTGTATCCTATGTTTTAAGTCACGAAATGTGATCTGGATGGATGTTTTGTAGCAGAATAGGCCATTTTTGCTTAGTTTTAAACGTGATTAAATTTTCTCAATATTGTTCAAGATAAATAAATTCTAACTCTCCGAGTATTTGGTATCTTTTATGCATGCTGAAAGCGTAAATTATTATGCCATTTATTGTCATAAAGGCCAAGTTAGCTGCTGAATAGGGAAGTCATATAATGCTAGTATGCATTGGTTGATTACTATGTGACAATGGATTGGTAAGTGTGGCAGTATGAACATGTTTTCCATTACATATTTAAATCAGCTTGTGTGTATAATTAATTATTTATACGAATTTAACTTACACAAAAGCATGATCTGTGTACGAGAAAGCATGCCTGAGTTTAGAATAAATAAACTATGAAACTTTCAAGGTTAGAAACTTTGGCCACTGCTTATAAGGTAATTGACATAAGCTCAATTACCAGTGTAAGGTGTCTTTCTACATGTTTATCCTCCTTCTCCATTGGAATCAGGCTGTGTTCTTAAGAGAAACAGACACTGGTGCAATACCTCATGTGTATGTGAGATGGTTGATCTAAACTGATTGGGAATTGTTTCCATGGGCCAAAATGGTTAAGGGTCTGGCTATGGTAAATACATATATATTGTTCCTTACAAAGTTATGTGGATTATATATTTATTAGTGGTTCGAACAAATGGGTTCTGATGTAACAGAAAAGACTGCTTTCACCATGAACAATGTAATACATGACGTGTGGTACACCTGCAGCCAGATTGTCCTTTAACCAAGATAAAGTTAGGCTGTGACTTGATTGGTTGTAAATGTTTAACCACTTATTGTTAGTTGAACGTCTGGAGTATTCGTTTCATTGTTCATTGAAATATGTTTAATTGTTCCTCAACTTTCATCAATCAAAAAGTAACTACCAAACCAAACGCACAGAGAGATGCATTTCAGTGTTTTTATTATATGCGCTACAGGTAAGATTAAAAATTAAAAAATATATATTAGAAAATGTTTAGCCAAAGTAATTATAGAAAAATTATTATCTCTTTTTAATCAAACCAGCTTTGATGCTAATACATACATACAATTGGACTGAAGTGTTAAAATATTAGGTAGCGAAAGCTTTAAAATAGATTTAAAACATAAAATATAATCTGGAATAAACTTTGCCTCATTTTCTGAAGATAGCTATATTTCAAATTGAGTAAAAACTGTAAATATATCAATTAAAAATATATATTTCAAGTGGCTATCATTTCTTCTTTACTTTTTCATAATTGAAACATATTGAGCTTTTTCGACAAATGGAAATAGCAAACAAGAAAGTGTAAAAGTTTGTTGTTAAGCAACAATCTACACAATGGGCCAGTTTGTGCTCTGCCCACCGCGAGTATAGAAACCAATGCCATTACATTATTGTTTTATTTACGCGTACTTTTATTAAATAAGGGCACATCTACGCGAGTTTGTTTGCCTGACCACGCAATTTTTTAAAAAATAGATCAGGATTTATCCATCTAACAAATTATGCCTGAAAGAAAACATTTTTTAAATGGCGTGTGTGGAAATAATAGAATAAGGCAAATTCAAGCGAAAGGCAGGAAAACTACCGCAAATGTTTTTGCAAGTCGCGCCTAACATATATATATGCACATAAAAAGTATGATGAAAAATCACACAAAGAGTTATATACGCTCTGTCCACAGCGAGGAAATCGACTTCTAAATGCTAGAGTTGCAAATCTGTGAACCTACTGTTCATTCAGCAGGAAGGAACATGAAAAAATAGGCTAATTTTATTGAAATAAAAAAAAACACTAAATAAGTTTTATAGCACTATAAGAAACCAAAGGCATTCAAATCAAAGAAAAGTTATCCTGTGTAAGGAAATAAATTTCTTCTATTATGATATTAAAGACACTGAAATCAAAGAAAACGTTGGTGGAAAAGTAAATAATCACTTCAAAGCAAACATAAGTAAGATATCTGAGTCATATATTGATTTTAATGTTATTAAGACGATGTGTGAGAAACACTACACGTGTTATCATCATTACTGATTTGGGTGAAAAATGTTTTTAGAATCGATTTCCGATGCAGATGATATCGAATAGATTATGTAATAAAACGTCATAAAATACAATTTATGTGATCACGTGATTCATATCTATAGCCTTTTAAGTTTATCAATAGACATATCTATTATATTTATTTCCTGCAATGTCTTTCACAAACTAATTATTGGTTGTAAAATATGAATTTCAAGATGTTTAAAAGGACTAAAAATGCTGGTTAGAAACCCATATCTGATACGAGCTCAGATGCTCGAAGGAACTAATTTAAAAGTGAGTTTTTTAGAAAATGTATATTTCTTTAAAAAGTGTCAAAGTTTACCGTATCTGGATTTTATAAATGTTGTAATACCAAGCAAATATTAAATTATAATCTACGGTACTTTATTAGGATACTAGCGTTAATGTCATATGATTAAATCTGGTAGACTGTTATTCGTCATTCAAACATTATTCAAGCTTTTTACTAAAACAGCTAAAGAACCAGACGTGGCCCAGTGGTTATCGTGTCAGATTATGAGTCTGGGGGTCCATGGTTTGTGTATTGTTGCTACAAATTCGCGATCCACATTTTGAGGTTATGAGAGTGATGGCCAATTATCACCATTCGATTAGATTATCTCAAGAGTTGGTGAGGGACGCTGTGGTCTAGTATCCTTCCCCCTCTAGTCCATGAGTTCAAAATTAGGAATCGATAACACAGATAACTCTTGTGTAACTTTATGTGAGTATTCGAAACTAAATAAACCAAACTAAGGAAATATTCGAATCTACAATGTTTTATCGATGATAAGGTAATATCATTTTTAAAAATAACGTAAATTAACTCCTTAGATTATTTTTTACGAAGGAAGTATCTAATGATCCCACATTGAATCTGTAATGGAAATGATCTATCATTCAGCTTATGCTCATTCAAAAGCACTTATATATTCTTAAATGTAAATAATAGACCATCCAGCTTACGTTCTTAAATCAAAATTTGCTAATCTTTTACACCCTTTTATTTGCTAAGGTGTCAGTTTATTATGAACAATGGCCTTCATGAACAACAAAGACAGCCCTAAGTACTTAAAGTCACGATACTGATAAGATTCAGAGGTATCCTCAGCCACTCCTTTGAAGGGTCTGTTTCCAGGGCATGTGTAGTGTCCACGGTCACTTAATGGGACGCAACATTCTCCCAAGGGAGTCAATATATGTTTGATGGAATGATTGAAGTCTTGAAAACTTGTTTACTACGCGATTCTATTAATCATTTTTCATCATACTAATAATCAGTTCAAAACGGTGGAGAAGATTATAATCATCTATTTGGCTAAAGTAAAGATCAATTTCACCAGTGTTAAAATGATGAAATACAGTATTCTAATCCTTATAAACAAAAGAGGAATATTTGATTAGCTATACTATTAAAGTGTTGAGTTTTATTTGTTTTTTGCGTCTAAGTAGGAAGCCATATCTGATCCAAAATTAATATTCATATATGTATATCATGGAGCTAAGCTATGTACGATGTGGTTCCCATAATGTATTGAATGGATTCTACTGTTCCGCAGGATGTAAAGTCCACCAATATTTATTCCTTTACACCAATGCTTTTGACTTGCCATTCCTATAATACTGCCCCCCAGTGGCACAGCGGAATGTCTGCGGACTTACAACGCTAGAAACCGGGTTTCGATACCCGTGGTGGGCAGAGCACATATATCCCATTGTGTAGCTTTGTGCTTAACTTCAAACAAAGAAACCTATAATATTACATGTTCTGAGAATTCTTAATTCAATGAATTATAAATATAAGAATATTTTGGTTATTTTAAAGTTAACTGATGTTGTGTCTTATTTCAAATTTATGTACAATGTTGCATAAGCAGAAATGATATATAAAATTCATTTTACAACTGTTACTTACTCTAACTTTTTTACTTGAAAATAACTCTTGCTATAGAATCAAATCAGATGTTATATAGACGCGTGTGATATAAAAAAACAAAAAAAAACAACAACATTGTATTAATTCACGGTATGTGGACTTTACATAAATACACGTTTCATGAAAGAAACATATATTGCTTAGATACGTTGTAAGTGTGTACATGCAACGTAGACTTCACATAAATACTGTGTTGTACAAAATATATGTTTCATATATGCTTACTCAATATAGATTACAAATCCCAGTGGCAATGGCAAAACTTTATGCAATGGTGGAAAAATAAGTCATTATTTGTTTTGTATGTTTGTTATTTAATTATATCACTTCAGTTCACACATTCGTGAGAGGTTTCTCTAATATGAGATTACGATGTTGAGTTGCGATATTATTAATTCTTATTTATTTTTACGCACATCATTCACTTCGTTTGCAGGCAGTTCGAACGAACAACTTGATTTTCTTCATATAGAAACCGTGTACCACCACCTCTTTCAATACTCACCAAAGAATTAGAAGTTGTGAGATAGTTGTACAAAAAAAAAGTTTGTATCCATACATTTCACGTTAAGCACATGAATGGAAGAAGCTATTGTACATATACCAACCGAGTGTTGGTGTTTTGGTACATGTAGAAGGCTTTTATTCGAGCATAATAACCATTTCATGCCCATCTCACTCTTTTTTTTTTGTATCAGGAAGTACACCACTAAATGTAAATATATTACTTATAAAAGAGCCTAATGAGGATGCATCAATAAATGTAACAACTAATCTATGTATGTAACTGATTTTGATTAGTAGTTAATATTCATTAAATTAGAAAACAGAAGAAAAAAAGATTTTCAAATAAATCTAGTATAGTGAAAGGAAAATTAGGTAGAAGGGTTAGCAATTGTTTTGTGATACTATTCTTTTAAAACTACAAAACACAATATATATATAGCTAAAACTCAGTGTTATATCTCTGCGGTTGTCACAGTACAGCTAGTATATTGTGCAGCTCTGTGGTTATCAACAAATAAAAACACACAAAAGTAATAAACAAACCAAGCTACAAAGAGGTAGCCGCTGAACTAAAAAACGAAATAAAGAAAATGCCTGATCCTTCAGCCAATTTCCAAGAAAGGTTTGATGGAAAAACTGAATGTTCTTTGGTAGCTTTTTCTCAACCATCCAATTTTGTATTTATCACTTTCGACTTGGTTTTCTTTTTGAATTTGTAAAGATTCTTAAGATAAGGAATAGTTAAATCACATTAAGAAGTTTGTTATTTAACACAAGTGCTTCAAGCATGATCTGCTTGAAACTTACAAGATGAATATTATTTTATCAGTGTTTTCTTATAAATAATTCCAACAACAAATACAACTAAAAGTGAGGAAATAGCAATAGTAGAGACTCGCAATGACTGGGCGTAGTTTAGTGGTTAATGCTTCAAAACGGATTCGGGAGTCACAGATTCACGTTCTTTTGCTAGAAAATTACACTTCGCACTAAGAGCTGTACTTGACGTTTAAATCACACTGTTCGATTACAGTAATTCGAGAGTGGGTTGTAGGAGCTATTGACTATCTGCCGTCAATCTAGAGAATCAGTTAAAGACTGCATATGGCTAGTGCAAACAACTTTTGTGTACCTGTACGCGAATATAACGAAAAAAAAAAAAAAAAAACGAACTAGGAGACTTGCGCTTTACACGCGTGAGGGTGGGTTAGTTTTTGATTTTAATTTTTCTTGGGAATAGTTGTGCATGGATACCCACGTGCTCTCTTGTTATTTGTATGTTATTTAGTAATAACAATAACGTCAGCGATAAAGTTCGAATTGTTTGTCCAATTCTGTAGCTATATGTTTGTTATAAGAATAAATATTTGACTAGGTGCCTTCTATATATATATGAAAAGCACACACACACACACACACATACACACAAAATCAATGTCTGGAAGTTTCTTAAGGGACAGTGTTTTTAATCGAACCCTCTTTTAAGCAGACTTTTATTGATAAGATACAGCTTAACAAAAGCGATAACTTTTGATTAAACAGTACATAAAATCTAAAAGAAATAGTTATGGTTTCTTGAGTCACTCTCTTTCGGACTATAAAAAGTTCGGTGCTACACCGATGTTTCACGTTTGCCAAAGCCTTCTATGATAAATAAATGCTTATATGAGGCTTTCGTTAGCGTTTTACGGTCTTTTTATATTAGTCTAAGCAATTGATAATTATACGAGAAAGGAAGACAAATTGAAAAATAACAACCAATAGATTGAGGGATATCAGGGCATGGATCTTTTAATGGAAAAGCAAAGCTTTTCGATTTTATGTTTATGTGAACGTTAACTCCACTCTAGATATCTACCTAGTCTAGAATATAACCACTTTTAAAACAAAACCAATCAAAACTATTGCCAAAGTTCTTTCAGTTTTGTTATGTATTAATAAATGATTTTACAGCAGACATGTGCAAATTCAAACAGACATATCTTTAAGTAATAGGGCCTAGCGTTGGCCAGTGGCTAACGTGCCAGACTGTAGACCTAAGGGTCTAGTATTACCATCCCCGTGCGTTATAAGAGTGACAGTCAAATCCATTTAGCAATATATATATATATATAATTACGTCATACTGCTAAGAGAAAGAGATATATTCGAAACGTTATTTTTACGTAATTATTGCACAAATATAATCCGAAGAAAAATAGATTACATTGGAACATTTGCTCAGTCATAACTATTTAATACTTGATGAACTTATACACCTATATCACAATTACTCTTCTAATACCCCAAGACACTTATATTCACCATCACCCTTCTTCTGTGAAGTCATACGCTCATAATTACCGTTTTTCTTCTTGTATTAAATACTTCTCGATATCGTGTTAAGGTTATAGCCTAATCATCTCCCCAACACTGTATTTAGGTTATAAACTGGAACTATTGATACTCTTGTGATACAATGGAAAAGATATACATCTATATCTGCTGCCACTTCTCCACACCTCTATGGATATATATAAATATTGCTCTTCCATCAATAGTTTGTAAGAGTCTTGAGTCAATAGCCACAAATCCAAGATATTTAACACGAATTTTAGAGTAACTTTAACTAAATCTAATTAAATGTGTCATAATACATTTCTTCAGTAAAATATCGCATCATCTCGATTTTACATAAAATACATTCAGCAAACTTAATTACCTGATGACAGGTGAAGATCAACAGAGAATAATTTTTCCAAAGTTATTTTGAAGGATCAGTTCAAATGATACACATAGTTTATCTGTATAGAATGATAATGGTGACATGTAGTGTCTTGCATGTTTTTTTTTACGAGTTTAACATGTAATAAGTATTACGATTAACCTTAATATCTTCCCTTGTCTAATATAAAGGATTATACATAAAAAAAATATTTTGTGACAAGTTTTAATACAAATCAAAATTATTCATTAGAAATAACAAAAAAGTCAGTTCTATGAATGACTTAATAAAGTTTTAGGATATAGGACATCATTTCAGAAATTTTATGGATAGAAATATGATTGAAAGGTACTTAAGTTAAATATTAGCAGCAAATCTCTGAGTCAACTGGATCAATTGTGTAGTCAGTGGTATCAAAGTAGGGATTATACGAGATAAGGAAATCCTAAAAGTTCAAGTATAATATAGAAATCTGGATCTGATAAGTCTGTTGCTGTGACTTTTTTTATGGATATAGTGATCGTAATGGTTTTCTATCAAAACAACAACAGAAAAGCATTATCACCGCTCTGATCATGGCTATCCATATCTTCCAACACCGCTCTGATTATGACTGTACATGTCTTCCAACAACTCTGTAAACATACCATATCTGTAGATAGAGTTACATTTGTTTGACCGTTTGGCATTTTTATTAGCACTAAAGGAAATTCTTCTTCGTTCACTTTTGCGCCTTGTTTTCGCTGCAGCTGATATCTCGTCATGATCGCACCCAGATCTGTTGTACTCGTAGAATCTGATGCTTCTGACAACAGTTTTCTGAAATATGTTCAATCTTGACAGAAAATTTGAAGTTTGTCGTTACCGTTCCCGATGATTATTGGCTTCGCAAGAACATCTATAGATATTGTATTACAATGACACCACGATCTCAGGCAATTTTGAATGAAAAAACATTCATTAAAAAGAAAAGAAAGAAAATTATTGTATCTTCTCTGAATCTTTTCAGTTTTTGGTTTCGCGACCACAATTGTATTCATCATTAGACAGTGCATATTCCATAAAATTTCCAAGAGAGTTGAGGAAATGCCAAATGTGTGCCTCCCGGAAGTGAAACACCGTACATGGTCTAATTGAAAACTCAAAGGTTTAAGCATATTAAAAGTTTAATGATATTGTCGTCCCCATGCTATAAAAGTTACATTAAAGTCTAAAGTAAATAACTGGTATGACGTATAGTTTAATCTCATATACGTGTCTAGGTCTTATTTTAAAGGATTTTGATTTAGAAACTAATGATCATAATATTAATAAATAAATAAAAAACACTTCCCTTTCTCTCGATTTCTATTTTTTTACATCGTACTCATACTGTCACACGAAAAATATGGAACATCGTTTCCATGGTTCTACGATATCAAGCCTAAACATATATATTTCATGCCGTCTCACACTTAGTAGAGAGATTCTGTGTGTTAATTTTAGTAGTTAAAAATTTTCTTTACGGAAGTTGATAATGATTAATGTGTTAGTGCAGTAATGGCCAAAGGAATGGTAAATTAAAAAACTCTCTTTAAAATATAATAGTAAAGTATTTGAAAAATAAAATATTTAATAACACGATTTACATTTAATCTATGTATATTCTCAATAAGATATGAAATGAGAATAAGAGGGGGTATGGCATTTTTGAGTGTGTATAGAAGCTTGTATCTGCAATCGTCATATAAACATTTTCTGTATAATATTTTCTTATATAAAATATTGCCCCCCAGTGGTACAGCGGTATGTCTACGGACTTACAACGCTAGAAACCGGGTTTCGATACCCAT
>NW_013665629.1:745343-750873 GCF_000517525.1 Limulus polyphemus
CCCATTGTGCAGCTTTGTGCTTAATTTCAAACAATCATAAATCAATCAATATAAAATATTAATACTATGTAAGTGTATTACGTATAGCACTCTTACGTAATACTAGTATATCGACAACTATCATATAACATTTCCATTTAAAACATTGATATAGAATAGTATTGAACAGACCGCTACTAACCTATATTACTGCTGTATTGACTAGAACTACAAAAATCCAATACATATATAGACCACAACTGAATTACGTTACTATAATTACCACTACCTTACAGCACTGCCATATGAATCACTGTTATATGGCCACTATTATATAATACTTCTAGAAAATGCTAATCTATCTGTCTATATACCATTACCATACGCCACTACTATACAAACAAGCACCAGAACTAAATAAACTCCCCCTTTAGTTTATTGTTGATAAAACATGTTAAAAGAAGGTTATATAGAGAAGTATTTTGAGTTTCGCAGAATAGCCTCATTTATTGGCGTGGATACCTTATTTTTAAAAGCAGCTCTTCTAATGTTAGGAAAAAAAACAAAAGATATAGTTTAAATTATTCTCACATTGGGAAACTTTTCACAGTACTTGTTACTCTGCTGCAGTTCTTAATGCCATTTAACCCACGGCATTTAAAAATGTTATACCCAGGATATCTATAATGCATTCATTATTCAAGACTAATGCTTCAATTCAGCCTAAAAAAGGTATTTATGAGGCTGATAAAGCCTAGTAAATACCCATTCTAAAGCGATGGCATGGGAATTCTTGCTGTAACAAAAGCATCTTATTCCTTTCGATATATATAATCGTTCTTTCATTATTTAAAAATATCAAAAAGAAAAGGCCAAAAAAAAAACAAACGTTCAGCATTAATATGTGTACATTCCTCTGAAACAAAAATGAATATAAATATATCATGAAAATGTAGAACCTTAAACAATCGGTTTCCGTGCAGAACACGTCAATAATATAAATGATAAAATATTTGTTGTGACAGGAGGTATTTTTTTGCAGCGTGCAAGTTTCGAATGACATGTGACGTACATAAAACAAAAGTAAACAAAACTCCGAAGTTCGAAACTGTTGAAATGCTCATGAATTCAGCCCGAGTACGTTTTTATTTATAGAACATCAATTCTTTTAGTTAACATTATTTGGTAGCCTCTAAGTAACAAAATAAAAATACCGTAAAAAATATGAAATACTTCTTAAAGAGAAAGCATTGTCAATTTTGGAAGAGATGAAAAAATTCTCTAATTTATCGTGTGATTTTTATTAGATAAAATAGATAAAGAAGAGATATATAACTTCATATTTCAGCAAAAATCAGTTAGAGACTAAAGTTTGAAATACAAAACAAGACACGTATTCTAACGTTTAAGCTGGAAAATAGCATCATTAACTACAGAGGTATTTGTTGCAACGCAAAATCCAAATAATATTTTACTTTTTCTTATAATAAGGCCCTGTTGTGTTACTAATGGAGTTTTTTGTTTTTGTTGTACTGTATATGTTCTCATCGAAGTGTAAATGTTCAGTAAATACAAGAGATCGGTAATAACTATGGGAATTTAAAGAATGCACAATTAATATATTTTTTTTCTGTTTTTATTAATGTATAAATTAGGAAAGGATTTATACATTTCAACAGTAAGTATATCAAAAATTATGACAATAACAAAAATGGTCGAATAACGAAGTTGTCAATGAAAAAATGACTACTTATTAAATATCATATTTGTCTTTTGACAAATTGGGTGACGATATATCGATATCTTGGTCCACTACTTTCTCTCGCCAAAAGCGACAGATACCAAATATTTTGTTTATTTAGTTTTACTATTTGCGTCAAAAAATAAGTAGCCCTTGGAACCCACCACCAATGCCCCCCAGTGGCACAGCGGTATGTCTGCGGACTTATAACGCTAGAATCCGGGTTTCGATACTCGTGGTGGGCAGATCACAGATAGCCCATTGTGTAGCTTTGTGCTTAATTACAAACAAACCACTAGTTACTGCCCTTAAGTTAATCTTTTACCCCTCCAGTGGCACAGAAGTATGTCTGCGGACTTACAACGCTAGAATCCGGGTTTCGATACTCGTGGTGGGCAGAGCACAGATAGCCCACCATTGTTGTGTTGCTTAATCTGCTATGTACGGTTGAAGCAGTGGTTAATGTAATAGTAACCAATGTGTCTTTTTTGTTGGCTTGTTTTCTAAAATAATTTGATTTTCAGATGTTGAAGATTATGTGCCGCATGTTACGACCTTATATTGAATATCTCTACGAACATAATGATAAGCGCACAAAAACAAAACAAAATCAGATGGTGTTATTTTAAGGATTTCTCAGACAACGATTAATTCATTTCGGTGGACTTTATGGCCTTCCCGAAGGCAAATGTAAGTGTATCAAGCTATAGCTAATACTAAAATACAGGGCATGTCGTGACATTTATATTTTTGTTACCCATTCCGACATTATGGGTATTAATAACATTGATCAACAAATCACAATTACAAATGTTATCCCAATATGAAAAAAATATGGTAAAAATAAACACAGATGTTTTGCGTTAGGGTACGTCTGCGGACTTTCAACGCTAGAAATCGGGTTTAGATACCCTTGATAGGCAGAGAACAGATAGCCCTTTGTGTAGCTCTGTGCTTAACTACAAACAAATACAACGATAATATATGAAGTGGACAAATCGTTTGAAAAGAAATATAAATAGATACAGTAAACATTTCACAACTGATGTTAGTAGCGGTGCAATGTGATAGACGTGAGAAAATATTGAGAAAAGGTATTTGAAAAAAATAAATGATAGGTTTGGTTAGTCAAGCGATGCTTCAGAATACGTCTTTATCATCTCATATGTTTCTAGAAACCTTGTGGCGATTGGAGTATAATATTAGAAAATTTGTAAATTTGTCAGAGTATTAAAGTTTTTATAACTTGAAGATAACCTGGGCTGCTACTTAATCTATTATGATAATACTCAATTTTTTTTCTGTCCTGAAAATGCTAAAATTCAACGGATGTAAATATAAGGCGGATGTAAATATACTTTCGTAAATATTTTGTACAGCAACATATTAATAGCTTATCAAAGTTTTTAAAAAGGTGGTAGAATAACATTATAAGTTTATTTATTGATAATATTAAGTACGGTAAAGTTCACCCCTAACTAAACTAAAGCACAAAACGTACACAGGTTAAAGTGCTAATTTCTCTTTATCGAATATAGACCGAACTTAATAAAGGGTTAACTAATGTTACGCCTAAAATATGTGGGCGTATAGATTTCGGGATCTGTGATTATGCTTCTTTGGTATTATTTTAAAACTCCTGTATTTAAAGAGGTACTGTTGCAATCAGCTTCGTAATCTATGGCTAAATGGTTTGTAATGTTCGAAATTTATAAATGTTCATGGACAACTATCTGAAGTGTCCCGATTAATAAGCGTTATGACAATCACAGTTATATCTCCCGAGGTTTATTGTTTGTTTGTTTTTTATGAATTTCGCGCAAAGCTACACGAGGGCTATCTGCGTTAGCCGTCCCTAGTTTAGCAGTGTAAGACTAGAGGGAAGGCACCTAGTCATCACCACCCACCGCCAACTCTTGGGATACTCTTTACCAACGAATAGTGGGATTGACCGTCACTTTATAACGTTCCCACGGCTGAAAGGGCGAGCATGTTTGGTGAGACGGGGATTCGAACCCGCGACCCGCAGATTGCGAGTCGAGCTCCCTATCTACCTGGCCATGCCGGGCCTTTTTATATATATTAGCTGAGGATAATCGTTAAGGAAGCAAACATTGTATAAAGGACAATCTTAGATCCTTTCTTCATCTATCATTTGACTTTAAGTCTATCTTGAGAAGGTCAAATCTTCTTGAATTTAATACGTCCAGTTCCTAAAAGTACTATTAGTAATGGAAGAGTAAAGAAGAAAATATTCCACAAGTTTATTCTTAAACAAGAGACATGATAAACACAAGCTTAAAATGTCGAATAAATAAATAAGGTTATCTAAAAAAGCAGACCAATATCTTTACAATGTGTTTCAAATTCAATCACATTCGTGATCCGAAAGTAATATTTCATAAGTTTCTTTGCCATATATATAGTGGTGTTTTGTACACTGTTTTTTTTTGTGTGTGAAATTGAACCTTGAAGAATTTCTTGAAAGAAGGTAAATAAGATGAAAAACTGACTTTGTAGAATTGAATAAAACGCCTTTTTATGTGAAAAACGGGAGGAGAGAAATAAATCCACTTCGTCATAATGTAATACTGAGGTGTATGATAACAGATATTGGAGATGCAAAAATGTTTTGAAATGACATGTTATTGAGTTTCAATCCAGGAAGCTCATGCTTGTAATGTTCTACCTTTATAAATCTATTCAAGAATAAAAATGGTTCCTCAGTATGAAGGACGTACACCGTAGTTGTCATTTGTTCAGTGGTATATGAAAGGTTTAAATAAAATTTCATTTTGAATTTTTTTAAACATAATCAGCAATACTTGCAACAAATTTGAGCAGAAGAATAATAAATGGATAATTCATTTAAAAAAAAAGGCTCTATACTATTACTTTACACTCTTTACTAATAGTAACATTGATAGCTCCATCAGTGCCGTTTTCTGTAAAGAAAGATCTATTAGTTACTGAAATCATATAAACTAGAATAAATTTTGAATCATGAAATATGGGAATTGATTAAATATAGTACATTATTTGTTATATATAGTGTAACGGTTTAGATAAAGTGTATCATGTAAGATTAGCAGAAACAAAATTGCCAATTCATATTTTGAAAATGAAGAATCAATAGTATCACAAGAATAATCGCTATTTTAATTGCAGCCAACAACTGAAACAATTTATTATAAACGGTGTTTTTTTACTCAGTAGTGTCTGTCTATTCATCAATTTTAAATTTATTCTACTCATTCGAGAATGTAGAAAACATAAATTTTGTCTCCGATAAACTCATGCAATACTTTATAATGATGTGTGCATATATATATAAACTAAACTAAGAGAAATGCTCAGAGTGCAGGTAAAAACATGTCTAAGTGTTAAACGAAAGATGAAATTAATTGTAATTTTGATAAGCAGAAATACAGTTTGTTTGTAATTAAGCACAAAGCTACACAATGGGCTATTTGTGCTCTGCCCAACACGGGTATCGAAACACGGTTTCTAGCGTTGTAAGTCCGTAGACATGCCGCTGTGCCACTGGGGGGTGGGGGGGCAGAAACACAGATGTACCATTTTTCAACAATTGAGAAACCTGCATAGTGTAAGAAATTAGTTTAAAATTACAAAATCAGCATAAATTAATTTCTTAATGTTTGCGCTTAAGTAAATACATTACTCATAAGAATGTATATGCATAAAAAGCATTATGACTTGTTTCTAAAGAAAAATGAGATATTGATATATACTTATGAGTGAATATTTATGTATATCTTCTCAAAAAGTACGGGGCAAGTACTACCACCA
>NW_013665629.1:751087-771346 GCF_000517525.1 Limulus polyphemus
GTGTAGTCAAGGCAGTCAAACGTCAGTAAATTCCTTTGTGAGCCAATCAAAATTAAGATCATACATGAAATGAATTCGTGGCGTATTCATAGAATAATTATTGGTAAACATCAGTTAGATTAACAGCTTCTAATATATAGAAAAGCTAGTGCGTTTTGGTAACATTAGTTCCAACAGTTGGTTTTACGCCATGTTGTATAACGTAATATTGTTGTTAGCCTATGTGCTGAAAGTATAAAATGAAATGTGTAGGCAACAAAACTGGGAAAATATTTGTTGATTTCTTAATTTAGTGTCTTCATTAATTAAAGAGGTTTTTTGTTTATTAAAATCGTTGGTGATACAACAAAAAATAGCTTCATTCAGAAACGATTAAGTTTAAAATTGAATCGATATTTTTACTTTTATGATAAATTTTATCCATTTGGCTCTAAGCTAGGTGATTCCACACTACGTCTTTACTTTAGGCTTATTATACCAACACTCAGTACACTTATAAAGTTTCACGGTACCCCACCCTTCATGGCCCCTTTGCGCCCACGTCGCTAAAATCGTAATGGGCAGGCTAACCGGACTATTCTATCTGTGTATCATGCATTTTGTCTTTTATCACTCCTCCTATTTCGAGAAATCAAGCGTGACAGGACGTAACGTGACACACACAGATGCTTTTATACAGGTTAGATATATTTATTGATGAAGCAATATTAAGACCTTTTCAAGTAATGGATTTTAGAGTAATGTAGGTTTACTTTTCCATTTCCAGTTGTGGTTGAAGTTTATCTACTTCTCTGATGTTTAACTCTCGATAGCATAAATAAATAAAGTATTCATTAGAATGAAACATCGGCAAAATGTTTTAAACAATTTTTCATTAATATTGTCTTAGATCTGACCAATTTCAATATACTATAAAATATTATCATATTTGGAAAAGACATTATATTATTCACGTAATGCTTAGCTTAGTAAGAGAAAATAGAAGTTCCCAATTATCAAATGCTTAGTAATCATATGAGTTATTCCATATATAGTTACAAATTAGCTACACATATGAGATAATGTACTTTATCGTGCATATTATATTAAGAAATGAACCCAACCTATAGCGTGATATGTTTTACCCTTTTCTCTACACCATGAAGTAAACAATAAGATATGAAATATCTAAGCCTGTATTGTAATTTACTAATTGTTAGAATGAATGTAGAAAAATAAAGTGATGAGTTAATATGGGCATTAATCTCGTCCCGTCAGACTTGTTTTATCTGGCACAGTGTTTAATTATTTAAGATCCTAGCTATTAATCATTCTGATACCGATGTAGCAAAACAAATATTTTCATCAAGTTTGATGACAAAACTATATATCAATTTAATGTTAGAATCATTTTTACTCATAAATTCTTAAGATTACAGAATGTGCACTAAATGTTTATAAACATGACACATTAAACGATTCCAAGAATGTTTGAGTTTCAAAAAATTCCAAATTTCCGATGTCCTATTTGACTATGATATACAGCCTAGAATAGTCATATTAATTACTTGTTTTAGAAGAGTTTTATGTAGAATAAATTGCATTTGAATTAATGTTTTTATGGACCACATCTGGCTGTAGTGTGCGCTTGGACTATTTGGATCTTGGCACACAGACTTAAACGTCATCCTTTTCCTAGACTCTGGGTAAATGAGTCCAAACCACAAATTCCTCATTAATCACTGTCATAAATTAGAAACATTTTATTAAGTAAGATAATTAAAGAAGCGTGGTTATTGTACTAAAGAAATATTTAAATGACACATTTTCATTAATTAAACATCTGATTCTTTTTTTATGGTATGGTATTGTATTTGTCTTTTCAACCTGAACAGCACCTTATATGACAGACGAACTGTATGGCTGAGTTTCACACATAGCCATCTCTAATCTAGAGCTTCTAACTAGAGGGAGGACAACCAATTATCAGCATCCATTTTCGACATAGCTATTCCTAACTGAATAGGGGTATGGACTGCCACAGTTATAAAATCGATACAACTGGATGTTTAGAACGTGTTCATCTGCATATCACGGCTAGAATCTTGGATCTTTGGATCCGCAGACAGGAATTCTAACTTCTAGGCCAACAACCAGTAAATGAAAAGAGTTATTTCATATCTGAAATGATAAAAGTTGAGGTATTTTGGAGAAAACATTGGAGTAATAAAGATAGTAAAATTATCTATAGAATATGTTTGAGTATCGATTGTAAGATAGGTAGAGAAAGAAAGAGGATATGGATAACGGCATAGTAAAACTGAGCCGTTTTGAATATAGTTTAATGACATACAATCAGTATATTTCAAAGAAATTGTGACGTACACGGTTCAGTAAAAAACAAAATAGTAATAATGACAATAATAATCTTTTTCTCTGCCTCTTTTCTTATGGGTATAAAATTTGCTGATTGATGTTTGACTTATTGATTTGTTTTGTTGTTGTTAAGCACAAAGTCACAGACTTGGGTATCTGTGCTGTGTCCACCATGGGTATCAAAACTGAGCCACGGGGGGGGGGGCTGTTTGTTGAATTTCGTGCAAAGTTACTCGAGGGCTATCTGCGCTGGCCATCCTTAATCTTGAAGTAATAGACTAGATGGAAAGCAGCTATTCAACACCATCCCCGCCAATTCTTGGGCTAGTTTTTACTAACGAATAATGGGATTGACTGTAACATTATAACGCTTCCATGGCCGATGGCGGTATTGGATCCCGCGACCTGCAGATTTCGAGTTGAACACCCTAACCTCGAGGCCATGCACGTTCCCTAATGAAGAAGTAACTTAACAGAATGTGATAAATACAAGGTGTTCACTTAAGAAAGACACTGCAAAAATTGATTGATAAAAATATACATAGTAAAGTTTACAGTATTAGACAGATTGAACATAATATAATAAAACTCAACAAAGCAAACCTGTTTAATGCTAATTTACAGTTTGATTTTTTTATCATTCAAAACTACTCGAAGAACGACAAATGTGAAAGATGTCTACAGAATAACTTTAACTATCACTAAAAATGCATCACTCCATGCGAGCCTTCTTGAGTTCAATACAACTGCATTCTCTGTTGAAGACTGTTAAACAAATGCTTTTTTATTTAAAAAAAGACTTAAGCTGCTTTAAGTTATTTAGTAACGTTGATTTCAAAAGTTTGTTTCTCATCACTAATGTATACTTAAACATGTGTATAAAGTATTATATTATAAGAAAACGATATCATACTTTTAAACTTTCTTAAGAGCTAGAGTGGGTGAACAAAAATGTAAAAGGACTTTGAATGACATTTAACATTTACAACGTCTTGCACACTTAGTTATTTTGTTTAAATGGGTCAGCATGCAGATAAAAATATGAACACACATTGATTAGACGACAAAAGGATACAAGTAAACAAGAAGTGAAAGCTGAGATTCAGAACATACGTCGTAAGGTGATCATTACATTTCTTAATTCTTAATTTTTTTTTCTCCACTAAATATGTTTAATTTAGTGAAGAAAAGATAACATCAACGAATGACATATAGGCCTAATCTCCTCTTTTTGTTATATTTTAAACGATTTTACAACTACTTACATACATAATTTCAAGACATACTTCTCAATCAAAGAATAACCATAACTTTGGCTTAAATAACATGTTTAAAGATTTACAAATTAAAAATGTTTAATTCAAGTGTACTTTAATAATCATGTAGAAAATTCCTTGACATGCAATGTAATCTGTGCAGTTTTATTATACGTTATTTTAATCTAAAGACATTGTAGAAAGCATGGTAGTCAATTTCGTTGTAACACGAAGAGGTCACATTCCAAACAGCTATTCCCATCGTCTGGTATCTTCTCTCTTCTTTCGACGCAAGTTTCGTATACTACGAAAGGCATGTGTCTGCTTTAATGGACAAAATGTTGGGCTGTATTCATGATAAAATGTTTACTGTGGTTTAGATTCGTTGGCAAAAAAAAAAAAAAAAAGGAATCAATGTCACACAATCACTAAGAAAATCCAACGATACCAGAAGAATGCACAAGGAGGCTAGACAACATTGTAACTGGAACACAACAGATGGGATTCAGTTCTACGCATCAGTGGTATTTCATATATATGTTGTTTTGTTGCTGTTGTTGTCTCTTTTCTGCTGCTTTAGTTTTTCGAACTG
This sequence comes from Limulus polyphemus, assembly GCF_000517525.1. NCBI lineage: Eukaryota > Metazoa > Arthropoda > Merostomata > Xiphosura > Limulidae > Limulus > Limulus polyphemus. The sequence goes on from NW_013665629.1 coordinate 755,291, forward strand.
ATGAGCGATTTATAAAAAAGCTGTTCAAGAAATACAATACTATATATATATGTGTGTGTATTTTAATGATATACAATGTGTTTTATCCGTGGTTAAGTTTAAAAAATATAATATGAAATCATTGAAACATCGGTTTGATTGTAGTTAAGCACAAAGCTACAGAATGAATTACCTTTCCTCTGCCTACCACTGGTATCGAAGCCCAATTTTTAATATCGCGAGCCTGTTGAATTACCTCTAAGCCGCTCAGGTGGGGAACTTCCCACATAGAAAATTAAGATTAGATGTTAATGGAGACTCTAACTCTTCGAATTTATGAATTCGAACACTTAGAATTTATTTCTCTATTTTTGTTGATTTAATTTCCAACAGCATGTTTCATATTAAAGGACAAAATGTTATCATCATCTGATTTTTTTATAACTAGGAAAATTAGCATTTTGCCGAAAATGTCACTTTCATCTTTACTCAGCGGCATCCTGATCACTTCATAAAAAAAGTTAATTTAGAGAAATAGCACACGAATCTTAGTAAATGTGCATTAATAAAATGCACACTCTTTAAAATATAATTAAAACATGAATATTTCAGAACCCTTCTTAGTGATTGTACGCATTCATTGACAATCTAGACAATCACTGTGTCATATCAATACTCCTCACACTGTTAGTAACGTTAAGTTTAGTTACATGACCTCCCTCAGTAATGATATAATATAGGTGATCATTATTAAAATGGAAGATTGATAGCTTTTCTTGTGCATATTATATCGGACTGTTAAAGTCCTTGGTTTATGACCCGTTTTCACAAAAACGCGCTCCATACTCGTAGGTGCATCATATGAATGATGATCAAATTGCACTATTCCTTGAGAATAGCCAAATAGTTTGCGGTGGAAACGGTGAGTGCTATTCTAATCTATAAGTTTAGAGTTAGGGATAGCTAACACAGATAGCCGTTGTGTAATTTTGTGTGAATTTCCAAACAAACCGAACCTTATCATATAGGTAAGTCTGTAGATTATTACTATTTTGTATCAATACTACTCGCAGTGCTAGCAACATTAATATTGATTATATGCTATTAATAGCACTCCAGGTGATCATTGTTCCTTATCAACATTTCTCAGATGTAGTTACTTTCGTGCTTCTTATGTGTTGTAACTGCGAATATAGAAATAATTACCACCTATATTGAAAATGCCTCTTTTTAAATGAAATTAGACACCAATAATTTTAATACTTATATCGAAAATATTTTATGAACACTAAAGAAAAACCAGAAACAAAAAAAAAAACTTTTGGATTAGTTACATGTGGTTAGATTTACTATTGAAATAAACCTTCATAATTCTACTGAAACGCGATGTAGTTTTATCATCTATAACAATAAAATATCCAGTCTTTGTGTGTGACCGCCATACCTCCAAGAGGAAATAACCTAGAGACCTGAATCTTTGCACGCATGCTAAGGGGATTCTGAGGCTGTGCACCTGGGTATTCATTTTTAGAGTTGACCCAAAACATTTTGGCCTATAGCCCATAATTCTGCTTCCTGAAGGTCTACAGAAAAGTAGCTTTTTTTTCTTCTAATTCTCACTTACTGAATGAACAATATGTGGAGGTTTTCTTCCAAATACTCTTTTTCAACACAAACGTGGAAAACAAAATAAAAATCCGAGAAAAAAAGTTGAATTGAACTAAGTTTGGGAAACGGCAACAAACAACAGGAAGGAAAATATGAATCACAGAATATTGTAGAATTTGGAGAATGAAAATAATTCAAATAAAACACAGGAAAAAAAACGAATCTGAGAAGCTAAGTTAAAACTACTTGCTTTGAAAAAAAAAAGAGTTGAATTAAATCAAGTTCGGGAAATGGCAACAGACAAATAAATTAAAATATTGGCGCATTGGGTTTGTTTTGAATTTCGCGCAACGCTATACGAAGGCTATCTGCGCTAGCCGTCCCTAACTTAGCAGTGAAAGACTAGAGGGAAGGCAGCTAGTCATCACCACCCACCGCCAACTCCTGGGCTACTCTTTTGCCAATGAATAGTGGGATTGACCGTCATATTATAACGCTTCCATAGCTGAAATAAGTTGATAAAATTTTGTGCTTAAATGAGTAGCAAAACTAATACTATTAATCATTTGAATTATGAAAAATTGGTTGATATAATAAAAACACGGGTTAATTATCGAAGACTGCGTAAAAATGAAAAGATTGGCCGAAAATAGCTTGAACTGGAATACTGGAAAAGAAAATGTCTCTATTAGCTTTTTGCTGTGCCAATGAGAAGATTGGCTGAAAATAGCTTGAAGTGGAATACTGGAAAAGAAAAGGTTTCTATGAGCTATTTGCTGTGCCAATGAAAAGATTGGCTGAAAATAGTTTGAACTGGAATATCGGAAAAGAAAAGGTCTCTTTGAACTATTTCCTGTGCCAAAATGCATTACGTAATATAATTAGTTGGCAATGAATGTTTTACAACGTACTTGAAATTATTCATTTAAAGTGAAATAATGTGGCCATAAATTGCTTTTTTGAAGATAAAATGTATTTATTCATTAAATATTTAAAACAACAACCAACAATAATTGCACTTTTGTTTTGAGCTGTTTGTAATTCTAGATTTTAAGCATTTCTTAAAAAATCATATAAAAATGATTGGGAAAAATATAGTTTACACACAGATATACGTTTATTTAAAAAATAACAATTCCAAAACATTGTTTCACATATCGTGACTATTGGATTTGGTTACAAATTATGTATTAATGAGCATTAATCAAAAGACTTGTATCATATGAACATAGCTGAGTCATGACTTTATCTATGCCTAGTAACTCGTATTATTTTCATATATTTACGAGGATATGAAGTTACATTTCAGCTTCCTATCTGTATAAACGAGGTAGTTTATATGGCTATAACTTTGTTTTTAAAAATCATATTTCGGTAAATTTCATTACCCATGTTGTAATAATATATATACTGCCAACGGAAGTATTATTAAAAATGTGTTATACACAATTTTATATTTTAATACAATAGACTTTGAAAAATTCAATATTTTAAAAGCGTCTTTGAAAATAACAATAGGCTTTTACAACACTTCAGTCATTGGTGGTGGCATCTGCTGTCCAAAACATTCTAGTTATTGGAGCAAAAGCAATATTTCTTCTACACTTCGGATCATTGCTCCCGTGGAGAAGAGTAATTCAGACAGTGGAGGCCAGTGCCATGTAGTTGACAGCTTTGGAGAACTAGAATAACCTACGACATGGCATCCGTCAATAGAGACTTTCGAGAAGCACCTGATGGTGATAGTTATAAAAGACTAAAATCGATATTGGTTGCTCCATCTTTATTAGCCCTTCTGGCAGTTAGGCTGTGAAATGCAGTTCTATAATACTTAAATAAAAGTGTTTCATTTAGTTTTGATGCAACTGACGTAGAGAAATTATTTGTTTTTAATACCTACGTAGAGAGAAGTAACTGAATAACATAACATTGATTAAAATATAATTAATCATTATCGATGTCTGAAGCTTAGAATAAGTAGCTAGGTAGCAAAAAGACAAATATATATATTTTAAAGATGTATTTAACTACTTGAACATAAATATATTGCAAAAATTATCAATCTTAATTCTATGATGTGATTTGTTTTTCATTTCTAATCTTTCCAGTGGCACAGCGGTATGTCTGCAGACTTATAACACTAGAATCCGGGTTTCGATACCCGTGGTGGGCAGAGCACAAACAGCCCCTTGTGTAGCTTTGTGCTTAATTTCAAACAAAGAAACAAATATTTCCTTATATTATTTTACTACAGAAGCTATTGCACCTAAGTTAGCAAAACAAGAGATTTAGAATACCCCGTACTCTTCTAGATACTGGAATTTGAATGTTCTAGTTAAAATTTCATACTAAAAAATGAAAATAAAACGATTAGGCACATTTGTAACTTAATGGAGCACATTAGTTAGACTAATATCTCAGTGGGAGTCTTTAGGCGTGATTTCTTGATTGTACACATGAAGAACATGATTTTTCTTTGTTTATGAATAAAGATAGTTTCAGTAAAGTGAACACAGTTACTATAGGCATTATAATTGAGCTTATTATTTTGTTTAGTAGCTCTTGCACTTGTACGTTACTTATGGAACTTATTTTTACATCATTATCTACATTTATCTTTGTAAAAGTATTGCTTTATTTTGTTATATATATGTATAAGAACAATTTAAAGAAAGGAAAAATAAATGTTTGGTTTTTAAACAATATAAATGTACCCATCGAAAAAATATAAAATAATGATTTATATACTACCAATTATTTCTAAACAAGATGACGTTTACATTACTAGGCATGTAAACATGTGGCTATTATACTAACTGTTGTTGAGCGTAGACTTAATAGATCGAGCACATTCCAAAACAAGCAACAAAAAGAAAATAACGTAGCATTCAAAATGACGAGGTTTATTCATTAACTTATTTATATTATAATCACTAACTCAAAAATATGATACAAATTGCATTTTTCAACTTTCTTTGTAAAATAGCAGTCTTTAATTGGATTCTTTTTTTCGCCAGCAAGAAATCATGCAAAGCAAGGATCGTATAACATACAAATCGCTTCCGCGAAATGAACATTTTCAAAAAGTAATAACTTTTTTTTTAATCGTAATAGGATATTGATTATCTCGAGCAGGTTAACTAAAATATATTACTACAGTATTATATTTTATGATTAGCAGTGTAAGTAACCAATACAATTAAAAACCAAATAATATATGGACCTGAAGACGAAAGGCGGAAGACTTTCGAAACGTCGTCCTTTACATTTGTAGGTTTCTTCAACAGGCAGTTGTTGTCCATTTGAAACTTAGATTCACAAATAATATGTGTTTTGCTATGTATGATATTCATTAATATATGTATGATATATATTTAATATGTATTATATATATATATATATATATATACATTATACGTAAATAAACAGGGCTAATATCATTAGAGACTTCGTAACCAAAAGTCATGGAAACACAATCAGATTGATGCATAAATAGTCATGAGAAAGTTGTTCAATAAACTTATATCAAGCTCATAGGTAACTCTAGGGTTAAGCATAACTTAGACATACACATTCTATTTGTGCCAATGCATGTTCTAAGTTCTTGAATTCAGAATAATTCACAGATTTTTTTTAATATTGCATCACAAGCAAAATTTTATTCTTTTTTAAGCCAAAAACATTTACTTTGGATATAGACGACGAGACTGAAATACGTTGTGCTCACCGCCAATATCACCATATACTTTATCAATTAAAATTCACGCTACCGTAATGACTCTACTTTAGCCCTAATTTATGTGCTCCTTACATAAGTATATATGAAATGCACGTGTACGTACAATTCTAGTGCAATTGGTGTAGTTGCATACGAATTTTCCTGCAACTATTGTTACTTTAACCTATATGTTGACTAGTACATAGACATAAATTGTGCATCTCAGAGTCCACATTTATTCCATTTTTTAGCGTTTTAAAATCACGTTTTCTTGGTTTAAAAAGAAACAGTATTTACATATAAATGGGTATATACGATGTGTTCACACCCATGTTTTTGAAATTCAAACACGCCAGGATTTCCTTCTTACTCGAACAGAATATTTGTTACTGTAATTCTTATTTATACTATTGAACAGATGTAGGCCTGTATTATGTAAAATGCAGAAAAAAGTGTTAGTGAAAAATTTCCTTATAAACGTGTTTACATTGTACCTGCAAATGTAATTTTATAGAACTTATATTTAACAGTACTGCTTATAGGAAATTACAGAAAATATATATAAAATAATGAAAGTCCAAAATCTAGTTACTTCGAAGTAGCGATTGCGATTTTTAGAAAGAACGCAAGTAATTTGTTTGTTTGGTAAAGAAAGAAAACATATGGCTAGCAGGCTTCCCAGAGTCCGCTTAGTTACTGGTATATTTATTTATAAAATGTATAATTAAGACTTTTTTCAGAAAGTTTAATGTTTATAAAGACTTTTTGGAAAATGCCTAGTTATGTTTGAAGAAATATGTATTTAAAGGTGATGATGTTTCTTCCAAACACACGTAATAGTGAAGGTTTTTAGAAAATAAATGATATATTTTCAGTAATTTTTTTATTTGTGGTTGGTTTTTGCCGAAAGTGCTTATTAATAAAGTGTTCTGAAAAACGTGGTGGCTTTTTCAGCCAAAATTTATGATTAAGAATTCTTGATTTAGAATTAATGTGTTGTTATAGAATTGTTTGCTTTTAGAAAATGTATAATTGTATGGCTTTTATAGAATATATGTGAAAACCCATAAAGAAATGTATAAATGTGATAAAAAAAAACATATGTGAAAATAAGAAGTTTGTAGATGTAAACGTCCGCCATCTTTTTTAGAGGCTCAAAGTTCGTAAAATATGCATCAATGAGTAAAGCAGTTTCTATGCTCTTTATTCCAAAACCTGACTGACACTTTTGTGTCTGACAAAGAACATATCAACTAAAAAAAATGCCACGTGGGCATATTTTTCTTAATGATGATAATAATAATGCCAATATAATCCAAGAGACCTTTCAGGTAACAAAACATCGCATTAAGTTTTTTAAATTTCCATTTTAACGGTACAATAACTATTTTGACTAAACAAATTTGATACAGCACAGTTTTAACTAATCCTTGTAATTCTTACTAAATATTTCTGAATGAATAAAATCACAAATTCAAAGTCAAAGATCTAAATATGTGAATAACTTTGGGTAACGTTTAATCTGGTTACTTTTTAAAACTTGTAGGGTAGGAAGTGTGGCAAAACACGGTAAGAGGAGGAGTAATCATATTGAACTATAGTGGATTTATAGCTTTTCTACACTCTATCTGCAATTCACTAGAGAAACTTAATATCTCATATTCAGTTGCTGTAAAGTACTAGCTATTGAAACCTATCCAACTTGAGCTCTGGTACGGAGCGAAACGACTTTAATGTATCGGTTTATAGAACATGAAATACGTTTACACGCTACTACTATAACTGTTTTATTTTACAGAAAAGTATTAACATTTAATAGAAGATTTATTACGGATTTCTATTGAAATATTTAGCGTAACAAAGTGTACAAAATAGTATTAAAATCCACTAATTAAAACGAAGATGGCGATATACATAACAATAAATGGATTAAATAGATCCTTACGTCCATCATTTATGGCCCTAAGGATACTAAATTAAAATGCGATGGGTTTGTTTGTTTGTAAGTAAGCACAAAGCTACACAATGGGCTATCCGTGCTCTGCCCACCACGAGTATCAAAACCCGGTTTTTAGCGTTGTGAGTCCGCAGACATACCGCTATGCCACTGGGGGCAAAATGCGATGGGTATATCTTACCTTTAAAATCACGAGAACAATTAAAATTAAAGAGAATGAGTTCACTGTATTAACAGCGATAATGTATCATTTTAAACCACTTTTAGATAAAATTCGACGATTTAATAACTTTTTATTGCAACAATACATATTATAAGGTCATAGATATTTTTTTGTATTTTAGCGAGTTAGTAGATACAAAAATCTATAAACATATAATTTTACGCCTGATTATGATTTTCGATTTGCAATCTACAGAACACTTGTTCGAATCCCGGCACCGAAAATGCTCGCCCTTTCTGTCGGAGAAGGGGATGGGGGGTTCATTATATTGTGACGGTCAATCATATTGTTCGTTGATAAAGATTACCCTAAGAGTTGGCGGTAGGTGGTGTTGACTTGCTGCCTTCTCTCTATTCTAGCACTACTAAATCAGGGACGGCTAGCACATATACTTCTGGATCAGCTTTGCGCTAAATTCAACAAACACTTTATAATTTTACACACATAAGTTATATAATTCCATGCAATAAACCAAAGAAAATCTGTTTTTGGAAGATTTTCGAAATTGTAAATTTATATCGATTATCCAAATGATCTTTTCGAAATTTTACGTTTATAATCTCACTATATTTACGACATTGAGTTGAAAGCTAAAACTACTTTTGGGACTGATAGGTAACTGAAAGACTTATTGACAAATTCGAGATTGGTATTATATTAAAGATATAGAAATTGTAATAACTAATTAACTTAACGTTTCATACTTCAATAAAATAAATCTCTAAAGTTTTGCTTTTATAGACGTTAGAACAAATTATTTGTTTAAAAATAATCACAATTCCTTTCACCACTAGTCTCCCTTGGCTGTGAGCGTTATCAACGTTAAATTAAATAATCTTTGAAAGTCTCACTTTTCAGTTCAACGCAATAGAAAAACCTAACTATTTTCTCGCCAACCATCTGACCTTCTGAACAGAAGCAAACCATTTATAAACAATAACTATCTTTGTTCACTAAAACTTTCTTCATATCTCTTAAGACCCTATTAACCTCCCTATAACCCTATTAACCCTCTAGATTCTGAAGCACTTTCTCCTTTATAGTCGAAAATTTCCTTTCGATTGAGCTACTGTCATTTTTGCTTTAAGTAAAATATTTGTCTAAAATTTCACCTATCAATGAGACAACCTAACAAATGTTCATATTTGGCAAATAACTCAATATATATATTGAAACCTATAAAAGTATCTAGCTAAAAGACATGACAGACTACTGTATAACGCTGGTTATACGGTTACTAAAGGCCGACCAACATCAGTCGACCTGAAATATTCCTTATAGGACAATTCATGCAATATAACACAGACGGTTAATAAGTTTAAGAATCAAAAGTACTTATGAATTTAGAACTTCGAATGCCCGCCAAGTGGCACAGTGGTATATCTGCGGACTTAAACGCTAGAATCCGGGCTTCGATACCCGTGGTGGGCACAGCACAGATAGCCCATTGTGTAGCTTTGTGCTTAACTTCGAACAAACAAAAAAGAACTTCGAATTATTAGCCAGAAAAGTTTAGTTTTTATTTTTGTTCTGACTATAATGTAAAAAAATAAAAGTCGTTTCGAGACATCCTAATGAAATCCTTTAAGAGAATTGATTTTTATGATAATACAAATCTTAGGATTTAAATAAAGTAGTGATATGGAAGGTAATGAAAAAAAAATATATTGACAGTAATAAAACTATAACTAGACCTTTTAATCAATATTTCCTTATTTGATTGATAAGATTTTGTAAATATATAGTAATATATTCGTATAGAAGTCTATTATCTGAGGATAACATACATTTTTTGTCATGTTAATCCAGAATATGAAATGAAAAATTGACTAATGCTGAAGACTGGTCTAAAAGGGAATGACGTTTATTGTTTTGATCTTTAAAGCAACAATAGATAATATCTAGTGTTCTGAGCAAACAACAGTAAAAATTGTCATAAAAAAATGGATATTCTATTTTGCTCAAGAAATAATGGACCAGAAACTTCTGGCTCTTTTTATTTTCTTAATCATTTTGTACGAAAAACCTGTGTTTCTTAAAAAATCAAACTTTAAAAGAATTTCCTTTATTATGTTGATAAGTAAAACGTCAGAGGGAAATATTTTACGTAAAACCTTTGTTTTAAGCTTTTTTGAAGTTGACGTATGAAAACTATAATTGACCTATTTTGATTTTCAGCTTCTTAACATCAATTTAGCAAATGATATGCTCGTTACGTGTAAGTACCTCCGTTTTACTATTTCCTGTCTTAAATAGGCTACGTTATTCCTATATAACAGGGTACCAAGTATGTACACTCATTAAGGTATGCGAGCAGTTGTTTTGAACATTTCAAAAAATCTATACATGTAACATATATATATATAAGCTGATTTGCGATTTGTTGCAGAACACATTTGAAGATATGGAGATTCTCATTTAAATGCACATTCCTGCTCTATGCTACTTAGATCTTTAAATGCCCAGGAGGATTAAATTTCCACTTTTTGTTCTAGATATTTCTACAACGTAACCACGTTCATCATCATAAATCTGAGAGTGATGATCTCGAATCTATCCATACTGGAATTCTTATTTGAGTGACAGTTAAATTTCACACTATCCTGAATTTCTTAATAAATTTTACCACTCAATGTAAAAATAAAAATGGATCAATATCACTGAATGAAACAAATATTATAAACCTGATCATATCTTTCGCGTAAAATAAGTCGCTTTAAAAATTTACTTTTATCAGTAGCTAAGTATAAATAGTCAACAATTATTTTTAGGATTTAGTCTAAAGTATTAGCGCTTGAAAAAAAGAAAGGACATGGCAAACACAGAATAGACAAATAAAACCAAGCGACAAACTTCAGATAAGGAACGATGAAGTTTGTATTTTATGAAGTTAAAAAATAGAATTATTTTAAGTATCACTAATTAGGAGTGAATTTACTTGAAATATCCTTTAAATAAGTCATGAAATCATAAGTTAATCTGTATATATGTTTATTTGTAGGACATTTAAAAGTTGTTTATCAACATACCAAGCTGTTCCTATATGAATGCTAGCTTTCTCTTCAGAATGAAAGAACACTTCAGTTTCATGATAAACTAAACTAATTTATCCACCTAGTACGGTATTCAGTGTCTTTCATGTCTCGCACATTACCTAGATTAAAACTAAGTGGCCCCTGGTGAATCATAAGATTTATACTCCATTATATATAGTTGTACTTTACACGGAAATCTCGCACGTGACAATGCTAATCATTATTTTCGGCTATTTCAGTGACAGCTTTACAAGTATGTCTATTTGAACTGTGTTTGAAATATCTCTTCTGGGATTTATTCATAAATCATTTGGCTATAGTTGTTACATTACCATACTAATATTTCTAATAGTGAAAGAAATAGTTAAAAGATGTATTACATTGTCTAGATGCAAGGGTAAAAAAGCTCCAATGATCAACTAAATAATAAGATGGTATATGAAACGACAACGACACCTAATGAAAATGACAACCAGAGACGTTAGATCAGTTTTCTGTCCAATAACAAAACTAAATTATCTGTGGACCTAGTCACAAATAACTAAGATACTTTTTAGAAATATTCAGTTATACGAGGTTCTATTGAATACTTGTTTCGTTTGACGATGAACAAATAAAACCCTATTAAATCAAAATAGTCTGGAAATAAAATGTCTTTTCTAAAAGCCCCCCTCAGCAGTAAGTGTGAGACCCACCTCGCTTAAAACCGGGTTTCGATACCAGCGGTGGACACAGCACAAATAGCTCATTGTGTAGCTTTGTGCTTAACTACGAACAAGAAAAAACAAACATTCTGGATAATGAGAGGACATGATGATGAAACACTTTATATGATAATGATTAAGCAAATCCTCTAAATTTATTCTGTTTAAGCATAAGGTTTATAGTTACAAGGGATATATTAGTGACAGGCGTGTAAAATACAATCAGTTAAGTTATTCTGTGCAATGAAAGAAAGTGTATGTAAATGATATCTACTAGTGACAAGTATGTAAAGCCTCCTAAAGTTCTACTGGCAATCACATAGTCTGTAGGTAAATGACAGTGCCTAGAGGAAAGGAAGAAAAGTACCCTAATGGTAAACCCATAACAATAATGAAAGGTTGTAAGAACTTGCTATATCTTCTATAACAACAACAAGGAGAAGACAAAAAAAAACAGTTTAAAATTCTATAACGTGTAATAGTATAATTGATGATCTAGAGATGAGTGACCTTGTGAAGTTATAAACTTTTTTCGATGATGTGGCAAATAAAATCAACTAAAGGTCCAGCCAGCAGTGTTTGGATTTAATTATAATTCGAGTCAACGATCAAAAAGTTTTAATACGAAAGTTTAGGGATGAGTTTCGTGGATTATACAGAAACAAATATAATTTTCAAAAGACTTACGTATTACGGATGAGATTACGGTCGAGTGAAAAGCATGTATATACACAGACACAGGCACACACACACACACATATATATATATATTTCATAAAAGAATCTTAAGAATATAATCTTCTATAAACTGACATTTTAATAAGGGGATTTGTAGATGTGTTATAAGTTGCATTAAGAATTAACTTTATGGCTCTAGCCAATTATAAAGTCAGGAATAATTTACATCCTCCACAAGAAACAAGTAAAAACCCTTCTGAACATAATCAACGAGTAATGCGTTTATAACATGATTAATTAAGTCATTTAGCAACAAGCTTACATGTACATATATAAATGTATTAAAAAGAAAAAGGAAGGTAAATATAGATTTATAAATATCACAGTTTGCTTCCATACCCCATAAAGAACAGTTAAATGCAAACACCTTAGGAGCTTGCACATGACAATAATCAGGAATATTGTGTTGTTTATAACTATTCCACTTAAATAAACACTAACTTTAGATTTTTCTATAATTAGGCTTACCTGTGTTCAGCAAGAAAACAGTACTTCCACCGATGATCACAAAGAACAAAGTCCCAAAATAACTTCTAACACAATTCATGTTTCTCGAACTATGATCTTTTTAAATAATTAAATCAAATATTATATAAGTTTAATATAATACAATAAGTTATTGTTATTGTTCAATTCGTTTTGATTACATCATTTAAGATTGTTTATCAATAAACACATATTTTTAGTGATTACAGACATACCACGCGTATAAGATGACTGGGTTTTGTTGGTATGAACACAAAATTGACTCTTTCAACAGTAATTCAGTTCACTTTGTTAAATAACCACGCAATTCAAAACGAAGAATTGCGTATCAACTGCACCAGTAGTCCCCCAAATGATGGTTTTTCTAGCGAATTCTCTGCCCTGTGATGTGCTCAAGTACCTTCTCTTGCCAGAATCAATGTATATACTATAGATTAACTCTGGTGCTGTTTCCTGGACGCCGGACTGCGAACTACCAACTCCTCAGCGCGTTCTGCGCTAGTCAATTCCACTTGTCACGTGATACAAACTTCATGTCTCTGTCTCCTCCTTGCATGAATAGTCCTCTTCATCCTTTGGAAACAAGGAACAAAGCATTGAAAACACCTATAATAAGTCACGATTTTTGCCTCATGGTTATACTTGTGGATTCAAAATACAGACAAATTGTTTTATTTATTTAACATTTCTGGAAAATAAATATCGCTAAGAACGAAGTTTGCTTGTTCTTAGCCTGAAAGCATTTTACTCAAAACCAGAACAGCACACCAAGTTTTCTCATTGTAAACGGTTGTTGTGTCTATTATAAATTATAAATGGAAAAACAAATATTACCTGGTTTATTAAAATCCTTCAGCATACGCTCTAACTTAGAAGGCTACTTGGTTAGCTAGTTATAATTCTACTATTGATTAAAATTATCGCTATGATTAAACTACCTCGTACGTTACAATAACTAGTATATGCAAGAGAAAGAAATTAACTTATAAAATTGGTAATAGTGAGGTTTTACTTTTACATCAGTAACGGTTATACATAATTTATAACAATATTAAGAAAAGCATTATCATTTAAAGTTAATGAGATACTATTTGTACCTCAATTTCTAATATTACATTGTTTGGTTAAATGTCATGCGATTTGTTAAGCTGTTTATAGAATTCAGGCTTAAATGCTTTATACAGTTCTGGAGGAAGCTCAATATTAATCATACTCAAGGCTAAATTTCTATTATAATTATAATATTATAATTCTATTATAATTTCTATTATAAATTATTATTATATTTTTAGATTTTAGCACGAATCTTTACCTTAAATAATAATTTGTATGATAATTACGTTAACCTGATATTCTAATTTATAGAAGAAAATATAATGAAATTAATTATAAACCGACCATTAAGGTAAATAAGACAAATCAGTGTAATAAAAAGTAATTTTCTTGGGAAAAGAAAAATCACAAATGTAATACAGATGTGTTTGCGTACATCTCCCAAACAGATGTGTTCTATACGAAATAGTCACAGTTGGTCATTCATTATATAATGGTCATGTCAGCTGTTAGTTTATTTTTTTTCCTTATTATTTTGTATCTTCATAAACATTGTTTTTTCTTTGTGCCATGACGAAGCTAATGGTATCAACCCGACGTGGTTTAAACTAAAACACATGGGTTTAATTCGCCACAGTCAAATTTTAACGATCAATGAAATATCATTCTAAGCATATATGTGTAATGAAAGAGATATATCAATACAGTATTATTTAACACAGTAGCTTGACCAGATGTTTGATAGCATATTGTTTGTTTGTTTGTTTTGAATTTAGCGCAAAGCTACACGAGGGCTATCTGCGCTAGCCGTCCCTAATTTAGTAGTGTAAGACTAGAGGGAAGGCAGCTAGTCAACACCACCCACGCCAACTCTTGGGCTACTCTTCTGCCAACGAATAGTGGGAGTGACCGTCACATTATAACGCCCCCTCACGGCTGAAAGGGCAAGCATGTTTGGTATGACGAGATTAGAACCCGCTACTCGCAGAGTTACAGTTAAGATAGCATCTGGCGTTTTATAGTTGAAGAACTGTAATGAGTTTTCGTTGGTAAAGTGTGATATCAGAGATTCCAAAGAACTACGCAGCAATGACTACGGTTCGAGACGAAAACTACTTATTGCTGCTTTCATTAATGATATTGGTTGTACAAGCTAGTATAATGTAATAACTTTTTATTTTCAGTTGTCTTTAATTATTACACTTTTATTAGTTAGTTTAGAATTTGTATTTAGGACTAACCTAAATCTCCTAAGTTGGCCGAACCTCGTGAAATATTATTGGGTTTACGGTGGAGTGCATAAAGTGCCTCAGAAATATTTGCCACAAATTAAAAGTTTAATTAAGTTTATATACGCTTAAAGCTGTTTATGCTTCTTTATTTGAATATTTTCTTGAATTATATGAGCGTATTTACCAGAGAATGCAATAGAAATGTTTCTCGTTCTTCCAAACGATTTCATGAATCATCTTTCAAAAACCAGAAAAAACAACAACAAGAATATATCAATGTTAGATAATCCGTTTTATAAATAACCTAGCTTATGTGAGTGTAGCTTACACAAATAACACTGAATAAATGCGGATGGTCTTTCATTTTGAAATAATATTTAATATCGGAAAGATATAATGGCTTATCGATTTTGGAACATGTCCTTTTTTTTTCTCTTCTTCTACCAAGAAGTAAATATGAAAATAATAAATTTATGAGAAAAGTGACATATTTTGTCGTCTTTTCAATATGACTATCCTCATTATTCGCGCGTGTTTTTGTAAATATGTAATGTTAAATTATTGTTAGCAAAAAAATACCTTGTAATTCAGAAAACTAATATATCAAAATATTTCGTCAAATCCAACAAAATATAATGATTAGTGAATATGGTATTATCACATAATTTATTTAGCGTAATATTTTTGAAAACTTTGTACATATATATATAAACTCTTTTGTTGATGAACTTAATATATATTTCTATTTTACTTTCAGACAGCTTCAAAATTGGATGTGTTATAAAGAAATAGAGCATATAAAAAACAAACATTTTCAATCTGGCAACTTGAGGTTAACTAAAGTAGCTGTTCAGAACGAACAACATTGCTTTATTTGCATACTAAGGCATGTCTTGTAACAACGCAAACATATTTTAACAGGTTAGGACAAATTTGCACACTGCATGCTGGATAGAAACTAAAATTGCAAAAACAATCTTAAACGAATATTTAAAACCATGGTAAAAGTCATCACAAAACGGTTGGCTTTAGCTTAATTACGATTGAAAATGAATTGTTGACAATTTGAATTGTTTGATTTTTCGTGATTTATGAACAAATTGGAAGTATACAATTCTAAGCAGCTTATGTTTTTATTACATGAACATCTAAGTTTGACGTCTACATATTACGACATTAGTTCGATTCTTGTCATCTTGGAATTGTCGTATATAAATTTAATATATATTTTTTTACCTCTTTGTATTAATATTTATTTTTTTACCTCTTTGTATTAATATTTATTTTTTACCTCTTTGTATTAATATATAAATTTCTAAAAAA
>NW_013665629.1:772229-773495 GCF_000517525.1 Limulus polyphemus
TGTTAAATTATTGTTAGCAAAAAAATACCTTGTAATTCAGAAAACTAATATATCAAAATATTTCGTTGGTAGGAAATCTTAGAAACCTTCCGAGTCGTTCTTCATATAGCCCAAAATAGTTGTGATTAGATTTAAGCGATATGATACAAATCAAGCAACTAATTTAGCTAATTTCGTTTTGTTTTCTATTGAATTGTCTTTATTCTAAGATAGTATGCTTAATATCAGACATTAAACTAATTCCCCAATATCCCGCCAGTGGTACAGCGGTAAGACTTCGGGTATCGATACTCGTGGTGGTCAGAGCACAGATAGGTTATTGTATAGCTTTGTGCTTAATTACAAACAAACAACCAAAGTTCCCAATAAACCTCCCGGTGGGACAGTGGTAAGTGTACGAACTTACAACGTTAAAATTCGAGGTTCGATTTCTTGCAGTGAAAACATCATATAGCACAATGTGGCTTTCCTATAAAATAAACAGAAACAACCATCCCAAAATAAATTGAATACAAAAAATTTAATCAGTCAATTTTGCCAGAACAAGTTATCCTTAACCTTATGTCTTTTTAGACAAGCAAATCCATGTATTTCAGACAAGAAAAAAAAATAGAACAATCTTATTGATTACACTTTTATCAGAACTTAAAACCGAACACACACATATATATATATATATATGCATAAATGCTTCTAACATTACAAACTTTTTGCTTCAAAAACTGTTCACAGAGTAATATAATTACTTTAATCTCTCGCTATGATTATTATACATATTTGTAAAACATCAGGTAACTAAAAGAGGAGATGAAAAGTTTTGTTTCATAACATAAAGAAAATATTCCTTATTACATCTAAAAGTATAATAAAACACAATTGTCATGAAAACGGGAGCAGTTATTTTTCTCCCATATGTAACTTCTTTTGTGGTTTAGAAGAGTACGGATATCTCGTGGTAGAAGGAAGAAAGCTAACTTGATTGATTGACAGCGTAAGAATTGCCTGTTGGAAGCTTCATAATAGCTAAAATGATATTTAGATACGTTTTGACAATGCAGATGTTCTCTCTGGTTTGTCAGCAGCAGTAGTACCAACGAAAGAGTAACTACAACTTTCTATATGTATTTATATGTGTGTACCTACAGCTGTCGGCAACATCCTTTTCCCATAAGTTACTATTTTATATCTATCTGTCAGACTGTCTGCCTGCAGATATATATTCATCACTGAAGACAAATAGTATATATATATATATATATATTAGTT
>NW_013665629.1:774529-776391 GCF_000517525.1 Limulus polyphemus
CGATAGTATTAAGTACAGTAAAGTTTAGTCCTAAGTAAACTAAAGTTAAAAAAAACATACACAGGTTACAGTGTTAATTTATCTCTTTATCGAACTTAGGCCTAACACAAGTTAGAGTTTTATAAAGTACGACCTATATACAAGTGTATTTACACATTTCGTTGTTTATGATTACAATTCGTTTGTATTGTGCTAGAAATGTTATATTTAAAGAAGTACTGTTAGGATAAAGATACTAATTTTGCCGGAAATGTTTTGCGGGTTTCTGCTAGTATATTATTAACAGTTAAACAATATAATTTTCTTGTTTTCAGAAAAGTATAAATCTATATAATTTTTAGTTTTATTTAACTGGAAATTATAATATTGCTTTATATTCTTCTGAAAACAAGAACATTATATTGTTTATCTGCAAATAATATATTGCTTGATGCACGAGTTAAAACCAAAAATCATCCAGTTTTGAACCTGAACTAATTTATTGTGTAATGCTTTACTAAAGGCAAGGATTAGCCTGTGTTTAATTTGAATTAAACTGTTACTTGATGCTTTACTAAGTGCAAGGATTAGCCTGGGTTTAATTTGAATTAAACTATTACTTGATGCTTTACTAAGTGCAAGGATTAGCCTGTGTTTAATTTGAGTTAATCTATTACTTGATGCTTTACTTAAAGAAACAATTAGACAGTTTTTGACTGGAGTTGATTTATTCATTGCCTAATGGTTTTACAAAAGCAGGAATAAACCAATTCTTAACTTGAAATAATTTTATTACTTATGCTTTTAATGAACGTAAGGACTGGGTACCGTTTAACTTAAAATAACCTATTGCTCGTTGTTTTAGTGAATCCAGGTATCAGACGGTGTTATACCGTAAATAATCCATTGCCCGATGTTTTACTAGAAGGCAAAAATTGATATTATACCGAAAACACTGAGTTCTAAGATGATTTGCGAGAGGTAAGGATTGGTCGATTTTTCTCGGAAGAAAATTATTGTTTAGAGATAAGAGCCATGCTACTATTAGCTGGTATTTTATAATAAATACTTTATTGTTTGAAAGTTTATTTCAAAATTAAGTAATGTTTTCATGTAAAAATTTCTTCTTTAATGCATTATTTAAGGGTAGAAATTAGTAAACACTTTAGTATTTTGTTTTGTTTGTCTTTGTTGAATTTCGCGGAAAGCTACTCGAGAGCAATGTGCGATAAACGTCTCCAATTTTGAAGTGATAGATTAGAGGGAAAGCAGCTACCCAACGCCATCTAACGCCAACTCTTGGGTTACTCTAACTGAATAGTGGGATTTGAAAATAACTCTTATAATTCACCCACGGCCCCAAAGTGTGAAGCGCAATTTTGTATTCATTTATAATGTTTTTACGGTAACGAAACCTGTGATTCACAGTCCGACACAATAACCACTGGGTGGCGCTCAGCGCGACAATTTTAGTGGAAACAAGATATTGTTTGATGCGTTATAGGAAAGAAGGATTAATTAATATTTTAGCATAAATATATAACATTAACGTTGAATCAAGAATTAGTTACATCCATGGTAATGAAAGATATTGATGTTATTGTGATCTTGATCTTTGTCATCATCAAAATAATCTTCTAGATACCTCTTGATTTAGTTCCACAACAACTTTCGCGGATTTACCGGTCTTTGAGTCCTTATTTTGGTTAACTTAAATAAAGGTGCAAGGCTTGGTTTCTCTTTGTATTTCTTATATTTGTTTGTTTTGGAAATTCGTCTAAAGATACGCAAGGGTTATCTACGCTAGTCTGTTTGTTTTTTGTTTTTGAATTTCGCGCAAAGCTACACGAGGGCTATCTGCGCTAGCCGTCCCTAATTTAGCA
>NW_013665629.1:776687-786329 GCF_000517525.1 Limulus polyphemus
AGTGTCTTAACCACCTGGCCATGCCGGGCCTACGCTAGTTACCCCGGAGCTAATAGACTATTTAGAAGAAAGCTAGTAAACATCACCCACTGCCAACTCTTGGGCTACTCTAATCGAAAAGTGGGATTTAACAGCCATTCATATAATGCATCCACGACCCCAAAGTGCTGCGGAGTACTTTTTTGCAGCAACGCCATCCGAACCATTGACCCTCAATTTCACAGTTCACTAGCAGGTTAACACTAAACTACGTCACAGAAATATCTAAAAGCAATCAAAGGCGTAGAAATTGTAATAGATTTAACAGCGTGATACCTTCCTCAGTTTGGTATACTATTTCGCCCTTCTTGAAGTGCATTAGATTTTCTTTAAATCGAACAACATAACATATTGTACAGATGTACATAAGGGTTTAGCAATCCTGTAATAATGCATGATTTTGTTATACTCATCACTGAAACACTGCAACATAGTTGACACAATATTTAAACTTCTGTAGTGTGTTTGGTCAACTTTAGTATATATATATATATATAATGCCTTTTATGTGTTTTAATAGAAAACGTACTTTGATTTATGTTTCTTGTTATAATTTTTCAGGGGATGTGTCAGTGTTAGTTGAGATAAGGGATTTTTGTCACTGCAAATTAATGACTATCGTGTTTCTCAGTAGTCATAGGGTGTGGCTGTCAACCTTTCAGTGATACGGTGTGAAATTCGCATTATCATCCGTTACTTACAGTCAAAGTTCGTGGGAATATGCTTGAAAGCAATGGTTCGTGCATACAACTCATATTTTATTAAATCACATAAAAGTTACGTTGTAAATACTGTGATTCCTTATATTAATGAAGTGTTCAAGCAACTTTTACAAATAAACTGAAATTGAACACGCATGTTTCTGGCATGGTATAAGGACTGTTTCTCTGTTGTTGTTGTTTTTATAGTTAAGTTATGACGTCCAATTTATTATACTGTTACAGGAAAGTAAGATCTTATTGCAAAAAATAAACTTAGTCTAAAATGATAAAAACATTATAAGAACTGTATTTTTAAATATAGAAGACTAGGATTCTATTAATTTTCTTCTTTCCGAACGTTGAAAACACACAACTGCTAATCAGTTACAAATAATAATAGTTACAAATAATAAAGTTATCCGCCAATGTAGATGTAACTCAAACGCTGTTAATTATAACATATTTTAGAAAAGTGAAAATATAACTTTAACGATCAATGAAAGCATATATGTATAATGAAAGAGATATATCAATACAGTATTATTTAACACAGTAGCTTGACCAGATGTTTGATAGCATATTGTTTGTTTGTTTTGAATTTCGTGCAAAGCTACACGAGGGCTATCTGCGCTAGCCGTCCCTAATTTAGCAGTGTAAGACTAGAGGGAATGCAGCTAGTTATCACCACCAACCGCCAACTCTTGGGCTACTCTTTTACCAACGAATATTGGGATTGACCGTCACATTATAACGCTCCACGGCTGAAAGGGCAAGCATGTTTGGTGGAACGGGGGATTCCAACCCGCGACCCTCAGATTGCGAGTCGATCGCCCTAAACACCTGGCTATGCTGAGCCGTGATAGCATATTAATCTCATTTCAACAACCAGGTTGAGAAACAAAGAAGCGATACTCATGTTGGATATAAAAGAAAACCGGAACAGGAACTATACTGAGAATAGCAAATTATGTACAGCAAGGATAAGTATTTGTTCTTGCATAAATTACTCGAAAGTCTTCGTTGTAGAACTAGTTTGTTTGTTTGTTTTGTAATTAAGCACAAAGCTACACAATGGGCTATCTGTGCTCTGCCCACCACGGGTATCGAAACCCGGATTCTAGCGTTGTAAGTCCGCAGACATACCGCTGTGCTACTGGGGGGCGTTGTAGAACTATGTAAAAAACTAAAAGTAAATGTAAATGTGGGCGCCTCAGCCTGAAAAGCTGAACACGTAAACACAAATTCTATGAAACCAGTTTTCCGACCTAGATTTGTGACCCTTCTATAATTTTAATTCTTGAAATTCATGTATATGTCTGCTCTTGACCGCTTTAACCCAGTAGCTCAAAACTGTCGCAGCTTGCTAGTAAACACCGATATTAGGCCATTTATACTTTCTCTTTAATTTGACCAACCTATCAGGTTATTTGTCCTGGTTTCTTATAGGAATACAAATTGATAATTTTGTAACTACTTTAACCTGGTTGGTGGAAGTTATGAAAACGACGTTTTCTTTGTATGATATTTCTATTGGACAGTCTTTATTAAGTTTTCTTCTTAATCTTGTTCCCGTCTTTAGTCAACTAGTCTTAAGTATAGTGCTCTTCCAAGTGTAAAATTGGTTATATTTTGGAGATTACCCAAGCATTTTCTTAAGGTCTGTTCTGAGTAAAGATTGTCTCGAAGTGAAGAATAGTTTCTACTAATTAAAAGTAAAAACAGTGCAAGTTTTATTCCGAAATTTTATGTTTTTTTTCTCTGTCCAATAAATCTAACACATTGTTCAGCCACATGAGTGTTTATCGCTACATTCCTTGCCAAATACATCTTAATGTTATTGAGAAGAGGATATGCCTATGTTTGTTCATTAAATAAAAATACTGTAGCTACTCCTAATAACACAAGAAAATTTCAATTGTGAATGGACATAAATGAAAGACCACTAACTTTGACACATAAAGGTATCTTCTGAAATTTATACCACAATTCACATAGGCTAAAAATCTACTCTACAGTTAACAAAGTTAAAAAGTGTTACTAGTTAATATAGCCTGGGATTAACCAATGTAATGTTTAGAACAAAATATCATCCAACGTTTACTCTAGCAAATGATGAATTATGTTGTGAACGCCTTACATACTATTATAAAACATTCTTCTTCTTGATAAACCTTAAGGGGCTTAATAGAGAAAGTAGTGTTAAGAAATATAATAAGCCTGACACTAATGTCCTATAATAAGTATAGTTAATAAATAATATAATAGAATGCAGGTATGACCTTGTGTAGTGAACACAATTCTATAATAAGTATTGGCAATTCGTTTAAAATTAACGTGGCACATTACTGTTTATAAAATGAAAAGAGGTTGGTATAAATAAGTTGAAGTATGGTATGTATCATAATTGTTTTCCACAAAACTTTCTAAACATATCATAAAATTATTATTTTCTGTAAATATATATATAGACACACACAGAGACATATATATACAACACAGAATTTTAGTGTCACAATTTGTTGTGTGGAACTGGCTAAATCAATTTTGATGTAATTTGGTGGAGGAACTCATGTGAACCAGAAAAAAAAATCGATTATAAAAGATAAGCAGTCAAACGTTTGTTTGTTTCCTTGTTTTGTTGCATTTCGCGTTAAGCTATTCGTGCCGTATCTGTGCTACTTCTCTCTAAGTTAGAAGAGCCAGACTACAAGGAAGGCAATTGGACAACATCACTCATGCCCAACACTTTGGGTACTCTTTACCAACAAATAGTGGGATTGACTATCATATTATAACGATCTCATGGCTGAAAGAGCCAACATGCTGAGTCATAGGATTCAAGCTGAAGCTCACGACACGACCATTTTGAGTCGAACGTAGGTTTAATGTCTTGCCTAGACTCAGACGAACGGCAGCCGATTCAATTTACCGACTTAATACCTTGAACGAGGGCTCAACTTAACATGGAAGTCAACGTCAAAAGACACTGGCGTATAATATGCAGCTAGTGGTACAGGTAACTTTGTATCGAACGAGCTGTTCGTGTGCAAGGCTCATGTCCAAATTAATAGAACTAATTTTTAATCACGACATTAAAATCAAATTTGCTAGTTTGTGATAAATTGGGAGTTTTGTAAATTATGGAAGTTGAGTAGCTATATTAAAACGATTTTGGAGCCTCACCATATTGTTACAATCCACATATGACTTTTGTTGTTTTTCCAGAAAAAGACCTTTCTTGATCATGTGGTGTACTGTAACGATATAAAATGAGCATGCTGCTACAGTCAGGGTTCGCCCCCCCCCAGTAGCACAGCGGTATGTCTGCGGATTTACAGCACTAGAATTCGGGTTTAGATACCCGTGGCTGGCGGGCAGAGCACAGATAGCCTATTGTGTAGCTTTATGCTTAATTACAAACAAACAATCAGGGTTCAACAACAAAAAGACAATTTATTGAAAATAACAACTCTTAAAGATAAATTCCCCACAGTTAATAAACAAATGCTAGGCCAGGACTTTTATAAATAAAATAATATTAATAAATAATTTATGACAAATATTAATAAATCATTATTAAATTAGGAAAAAGAACCAAAAAAAAACAACTAATTCCAAAGAAAAAAAAAATACAGCAAATGCAATATTCTAACAATACCTTTCAATATCATTAACAATAGTGATAACAATATCGAGTGACAAAGGGCAATAACTACATTATTCAAGAACTATCTGGTGACTCTCTCTCTCTCAGTGAATCTTCTGACATTTATTCACAGAGTAGATCACGAGAGTACAACCTCATGTGATCATAAATTTACATACTCTTCTGCTACATTAATAGTATCTCTACGTCACCGCTAGGGAAGCTGGTGTCAGTTTTATTATACACACATATATATGTACTAAAACTTCACATTTAAACTAAACGAAAGAAGGAAATAATAAATGAACGATAAAAACAATAATAAAAATAAAAAAAGCATAACAAAACGGAGCACAGTAATTATTATAACAACAAAAACCTTTTATAATGGTATAGTACAGAAACATACACATATTGTAGACGCTTTTGAAATAGTTGAAAAATATTGTGATTTGAAGGTAATGAAAGAATTTAGATCATTCAGAGGATTTCATTCAAAATTGAATTGCAACGAATTCATGTTTTTAACGGATTTCTTACCCAAAATTAACACGTTTTGCACTCTTCCTAAAATTCATAAGTGTGCTCTACATTAAAATGTGATTATTTAAAAATCCATAATCCACTCTCCACTGATGGAAGACCTGTTGTAACAGGCAGCTGTTGACCTATTCACCGTCTAACTGCTTTCTTAGATGAACTAGAAAACCCACAGTTTACATTGATAAACAGTTTTATTAAGGACAAGTTGGATCCTTTCCCGAAAGTCCCTCGGAACATTACTAGTAACATTGATTACTTTCTTTATGCACTGGAATTAATCATGAAATGAGGTTAAAGGCTTTCTATTTAGATAAGTAACCAGTTTTTCTGCACTGACGGATTTTGTAATACAAAAACTACAGTTAGTTCTTATTAGAAACTGCTTTTTTTCTAAATGGTGATTATTATCATGAAATAATAGAAAGGACTATAGAAAGAAAAATGGCACCTACTTATGCTACGCTAATTATGAGTATTCTAAGTGCGAATAGATATAAAATGGTTTATAACGAAGTTGACCAGGTGGATCACTTTAATCATCATCATGTGTCATCTGCTCGAAGCAGGATGACAGTCATGGAGCGCCATTGTTCTCTTCCTTCCACCATTTCAAAACAGTTACTACATGATATTCACATCCAATCTTTGATGTTATCCATCCACATATTTCTTAGTCTGCCTCTTCCTCTTTTCCCATTCATTTTCCCCTTCTAGCAACAGTCTTTATATTCCATTTCTTCTAATTATACGTCCAATGTACTCAAATTTTCTTTTCTTGATAACTGATAATAATGTTCTTCTAGTGTTCATCATTTCTAATACTTGTTCATTTGCCTTATGTTCTGTCCAAGATATTTTCAGTATTCTCCTATAGATCCACATTTCAAATGCCTCAATCTTTTTAGTAATCGCTTTAGATATTGTACACGTTTCAACACTACATAGTGGGGTTGACCACACACCGCATTTGTCTAGTCTCACGTGTGTTGTTATGTTAATGTTTCTTGATGTTAATATTTTGACATGTTGTTAAATGCACTCCTGGCTATTTCTATTTTTCTTTGAATTTCCACTTCGCTCTTATCATCTTCAGTGCTCATGTATCCTAAATATATATAAACCTTTTGATTTGTTTAATTGATGTTCTCTCTGTAGTTAGATTATTCTAGGTACATCTTGGTTCTTAGTTACCAACATTGATCTGGTCTTTTTAGTATTCATATCCATTCAATTGTATTTTCCTTTTTTATTTACTTCGTCTTGTAGATCTGATACACTTAGAGTTGGTAGTACTGTGTAATCTGCATATCTTAGGTTGTTGATGTTAATTCTACCGATCACTGCTCCTTTTATATGTTCTATTTCTCTGAATATTTTTCTATGTATAGGTTTAACAAACTATACAATAATACGCATCCATGTTTTACGCCTTTCTTGATCTTAAACTCTGGTGTTACTCCCTGTTCTATTCTGTTCTTACTACTGCTGTTTGTTCCCAATACATTCTTGTGATGATCTGGAGATCTTTCTCATCAATTACTATCTCCCGTAAGCATTCTATCAACTTTAAGTGTTTTACCCTTTCAAATGCTTTAGTGTAATCTATGAAGCATATATAGAAAAGAGGTATCTACTGAAGGAGATACACAAAACTGTGAAAATACACTATCTATTGGATTAAATTTCTATTCACAAGTGTTACGTGTAAAATAAAATTAGAATTAAAACAACAGCCTAAACGTCTCAGACCTAAAACTGTCACTCCGTATTTACAATCAGATGTAGGAAGATAATTACTTCTAACAGAATATAAAACTAAGAAAAGTAAGATAAAAAAATAAATATTAATAACATAAGTTTATATTTAGACCACTAATGGTGATAAGTAACACTTATTTTATATGGTTGACATTCCAGCCGCTAAAATAGTAATATAATATCTGGAGATATCACGGTTGAATACTCTTGTATACTAGAGCTTTCCATCTGTAGCATTGGTTCTGAAATAACCTAAATTTTGGGGAATTTTAATAGTTGTTTGTCTTATAAGCTCATTCTTGACCTAGTTTAACTGGCGACGAAACCATCTTTAGGTTATCTCTGTGTTCTTATAGTAATGTTTGGTTGCAGTCTGCTGGAAGTAAACTTTGTGAAAGTTGTAAGCTTCGCTTGTCTATTGGATTATATTGTTTTTGTACTTTATGGTGATTGATCGATGTTAGGAAAGACTGTAACTGTGTTTTCTGTGCTTGTGCCATTTTCCCTTGTAGCATTTCTTTTTAATGTTCTTGTAACTTTCATCTTGAGTGTTTTAATCAATGTTTGGTTTCAGTCTTCAAACAGAAAAGTCCTTTGCCAATTATTCGTTACTGAAGTTCAATATTGGTCTTATTTTGTCTATTAAAACTGTGGCATTCGCAGGTACAACTTAAGGCAGTAAAACCCAGGAGGTTCAAAAAGAGTTCTTTGTAGAAGAATAAAATCAGCTTTAAAAGTACGAAAAATGAAGCTGAAGAAACTGTTTGATAAACAGCAAAATGTTATCTTTTACCCACGTTTTTCCGTCTGGTCATAAAGTAAGCATTCTCTGTAAAACTTGGTGATTATTTAGCTGTTGCAGCTGAGCAGAAGACTATTACACTCCAGAAAGAACAGAAGAGGAAGAAGGACTCGATAACCACACTTTCAAGTCATACCAAAATCCAAATATGGTGTCTCCCAATCCTATGCCAATGTTCATTCTTATCATATATATTCAAGGGAAGATTAACTCCTACTTTATACCAACTTTAACAAAACGCTGCATACTGTTTCAGCTGGACATAGTCAACACTTCTGAGAGACTGACGATACTAAAGCTTTACCAAGTGATAGCAGGATCTCTTGAATGGCCACTCAATCTGAGGCGAGGATTAAAGCATGTTTAGAACTCTAGGGATATTAGCATTTACAAAATATACAGGGCTAATACAATAGACCTGTATATTTCGTAAGTAATCCTGAGCATACAACAATAAAGATATATTTCTTTCCAATTATGAAAATATTAAATTTGGCATTTCAACTGCCAAAAAACTAAGTGTTTAAATGTATTTTTTGTTGTGTAAACCAGAATAAATAATAGTATAGTAAACTAATGGTCTGAATAATGTATAACAATAAATGTTTAATGGAGTGATAAAATGCAGTTATTTTACATTATTTTTATCACAATGGAGCGTTATTTTGTTCACAAAATTACAATTCTTCACTTAAACTATTTTACCTTGTAGCTTCTTTCTTTTCACTTTCAACCTAAATTATAGACGGTGAATTTAATCTAATCATCCCATCAGGACAGTAGGTGGAGCGTTTTATTCAAGAATTGCAGTGAGGTAGAGTTCAATAATGATTGGATATTGGGTTCTACCCAACGCGTGTTATCATTGTATGAACTTGTATAACTAATTCTCAGATTTTAACTACCACTGTGTTAGAAAAACCAATAACAGCTAAAATGGCCCTGAGACAATAGAATGGGATTTCATGGCAAATACCTGACGTGCATTGTTTGAAGTCCATTAGTTACAACAGATAGAGTAGCTATAACATATGAAAGCTCGAAGAAAGTTGCAGTCCTTGTTTTCAAAGCTCTTTTCTTGATCTGTGAACACATAGATAGTGACAGTAGGGATATTAAGTTTAAATAGCATGCCTACCAGTTGGTCGCGGGTTCGAATCCCCGTCCCACCAAACAAGATCGCCCTTTCAGTCGTCGGGGCGTTATAATGTGACGGTCAATCCCGCTAGTCGTTGGTAAAAGAGTAGCCCAATAGTTGACGGTGGGTGGTGATGACTAGCTGCCTTCCTTCTAGTCTTACACTGCTAAATTAGGGACGGCTAGCGCAGATAGCCCTCGTATAGCTCTGTGCGAAATTCATATCAAACCAAACCAAACTTACTAGTTAGAAATATTTTTTCTTACTGGAGGAGTGAAGTCAGCAGTTACAACTTTACCAAAATCGGTAAAAGTGCTGTTCAATGGATCATGTTCATTTTACCAGTTGTTATCTCAGTACTACTGATTTTGGCTACTTTCTGAGTAGCTGTACAGTATACACATGTAAATATATTATGTATACTTTCTCATTTGATTGGTACTTAAAGATTACGTATATAACGTATTTTATGTTTACTTTTTTAAATTTTATTTGTTTCAAAGTGAGGTATTTTGTTTTTTATTATTACTAATTAAATGTTTACATTAGAAGTTTACATAAACCCGTGAAATGATGTACCACTTTAATGAATATAACAGATAAGCCTTTGAAGTGGTTATTCAATTACTGGAGTTAATTTGTTTTTTCAGTTATATCCTCTTAATATTACCGAACAAAGTTTAAGTTTTGATAATAATAATGTTTAATGTGACGGTCAATCCCACTATTCGTTGGTAAAAGAGTAGCCCAAGAGTTGGCGGTGGGTGGTGATGACTAGCTGCCTTCCCTCTAGTCTTACACTGCTAAATTAGGGACGGCTAGCGCAGATAGCCCTCGTGTAGCTTTGCGCGAAATTCAAAAACAAACAAAACAATAATAATGTTATTTAATGTTTATGTTCACATGAGTACAATGTGAGCTGATTATATGTAAAACTATAAAGTGGGCTTAAAATGGCTTTATATATATATACACTAGCAGCTTTCTGTTAAAAACATGTCTACAGTAAAATCAT
>NW_013665629.1:786893-791675 GCF_000517525.1 Limulus polyphemus
AGAATGATAGGTTTCTTTTTGATGAGTATAAAACACATAAATACACCAGTTTGATTTTCGATACCTCACTAGTATGAAGGCTTGGTTTGGTCTGATATTTCATTAGTGGTAGTGTCTCGGGTCATTGATAAGGAGTGGAATTCTTCGAAACTAGTCTGGCTCATAGACACCCCCCCCCCCAATGAAAGAATAGACCATTCCAAGCTTTAATTTGTTGTTAAACAAATGTTTAAACAACTCTACTTATTCAGTTATGTCTAGAGTAATTTTCCTAAAAATAGGATGAATAACTATAAAATGTGTAGTCAATCCAATCCCTTGGATCAGAGCGTATATGCATTACGATTGTCTAGTGGGTCGTTTACAACCATTTGTTGTCCTTCCATGTGTTATTTCAATAAGAAAAGTGGCATTGGGGTTTGTTTTAAAGCAAAGGATCCTCACTACAATCATTCTTGTCAAAAAGAAATATTTGGGTTTCGATGCAATTGGTGCATCAAGCATAATAGAGTTCTCAACTTCCCTAAATAGTTGCAGTTTTTTTTTTCTCTGGATACCACCTATCCTCGTCATTTTAGTGAGCGCAAAAAAGAAAGAGAGACGCTTTTTGACATTTGTCTTTTTTATAAGAACTGTCTAACTGGAGATAATCAATTTAATTCAAATCAATTTATTCGACATGGTACAATAAAATTATGCATGTATATAATAGCGACATGAAACAAATATGTATATATATATAAACCGAAAAACAACAAATAGATACTCAAAAATGTCCTTCTTTCTATGCGTTGGCCTGGTGCTTAAAACGCTCGACAAGCAATCTGCGGGTTGAAATCCTCGTCACACCAAATATACTTGCCTCTTCAGCCGTGGGGAGATTATAATGTTATAGTCAATCCCACTATTTGTTGGTAAAAGAGTAGCCCTCTAGTCTATCACCGCTTATCTAGGGATGGCTAGCGCAGAAAGCCCTCGTGTAGCTTTGCGCGAAGTTCTGAACAACCCAAACTTTATGCGTTTTTTTCGTTCATTCTTCTATCTTCGAGGTATTTTTTTTCAACCAATCGAAGAAGAAAGTTATGGTTTGTTCGTGAAATTCCTTCACAAGTACAAACATTTTTGCTCTTAATAAGTTTTTTCTCAGATGGACCGATCAACACATCTGAAGACCATCGGATCGATGTTGATATCGATATGAACGTTTAGAATTTGGGAAAAAATGTACAATATTCCTGTAATGTACTACTGAAAATAAGTATATATATATATATCTTTCTTTGATTAACCATTCAGGAGAAACAGAGCGTGACAAACAGATATTTGGCTATTATATATATATATAAATAATATGTTTAAATGAAAGGTTAAAAAATCGTTAAATTTTGAGCTGCTAAATTTTCAGTTACATTACTTATTATTATTTTAGCAAAATGTTCACTATGTACAAGCCCCCAGTAGCACAGCGGTATGTCTGCGGACTTACAACGCTAGAATCCGGGTTTCGATACCCTAGGTGGGCAGAGCACAGATATCCCATTGTGTAGCTTTGTGCTTAATGATAAACAAACACTATGTACATGCTATGTATCTGAGTGTTCTTCATTCTCGACTAACTGAAGATTGCTTCTCTTTTATCCATTTTTCAACTAGAATTGCCATTAATCAGATGTTTATAAATGTTAACGTTTTAAACATAATGTTTCATATTTTTAACTGAGTATATAGATGTTCATGCGCCTTTTATATATAGATCCAGTTTTGGTACTTAGATTCCGCTGTTAGTGCGAGTATTTTATTAAACTTGTGCATCATGGTTCAGCTAGATACCTGTGTAATGACCAAGGGATGTCTCGAAGGGATAGCGATAATCAACGACAGCTGCAGAGACCTGCAGCCACAAGATAATTGGCAATGTTCGCCAGCGTGGTTTTAAGTATAATTCTAGAGATTACTGATGAAGTTCATACCTTCATTGTGGGGATTCAGCAGAGAACGGCTTAAGTTACTATTGCACCTTCTTCATCAAGAGGATAGATAAGCTGCTAATCAGTCTAGTTCATGATGTTACCGTTTTCCTCTTCGCCGTTATCTATGTTTCTGTATTCCCAGAAAAGGACTATGCAACATGCATTACAGCCTGCAGGGATATCATGAGGAGGTTCCTACACTATTATAACAACAAGTCAAAATTTATAACTTGTTTGGATAGCAATAATTACCATTGTAGTTGCCCAGAATGTCAATTCCTGAAACTCTAATGTTTGAGCTGACAGTTGTTCCTTCTCAACCGTCGTCGCCCAACGATATATCGAACACCTATAGTCTGAAACATTCTGCAGACAGACAATCACATGTGACGTGAGGGAACTGTTGTTATATATACGTTTATTTACGGATAACAGTCTATATATGGTTTAAACGTTTATTGAAGCTGTATTATAATTACGTACATAATCAAACTATTGTGTTTCTGGATTTTTCAATTTCCTTAAGTTAAAAAATCGAGTTGTGTACAGAATTTGTTCCAGTAGAAAGAATGAATGTAATTTCAATAATGGCATACGTAAATAATTATTGATTTACATAGAACAGAAGAACCATTGTTTTAGTTTGTTTTATGTTGAAAAAAATAAAATGTGCAAACGCAATTTTACTTATAGTCCAACCATAATAATGTGACTTGGTATTGATGTTGTATGTTACTTGATACACCCGTGCAACAAGTGACAGACGTTCTGTGAATGAAAGCAACTAAATCACGAGAAAAATATTCAATTTCTAATTCATTTAACATCTGGTTGACAAGCAAACACAACCAACAATAAAAAAAAAAAAATAGGCTGATAGAAAAATCTGAAAAACAAAGCCGGAAGCTCACAAGCCAACATGGCAAACATGCAGACCAAATCTACATAACGGCAGAGATAACCTACTTGTGTTCGGTAGGCTTAAGAATGTTGGACTACTTGTGTTCGGTAAGCTTAAGAATGTTGGACTAAGCATGTTCTTGATTGGCAGCAAAATAAAAAAAATTAATTGGTTAAATTGATAAAATTAACTTTTTTGATAGCATCCACAAATGATATATGTAGGATATTAAAATAAAATTGATTCCTCGGCAATTAAGATCAGTAATCGCCATAGGTTTAATCACTTCCTCATAAGTGAATAGCTTCTGAATGGATATGTGAATTCTATTTCTTAACTCCAAACGTATTCACTTGTCCAACAAGAAAATATAAAGGTAATGTGTATATATATAAGTCACAAACAGTGAGTAGTTGCAACTAAATGATCAATATATCATTATTGCAATACATTATCACAGAAAATACAAATAAAAGTGAATAAGTCGTACAATGCAATAATATTTTATGCTTGTTGTAAATAAAGAAGCACAAAAGTAAAAAATCTTCGCTAAGAAAAACTTTGACTTCTGAACGTTTGAAATATGGCATTTCTGTCCTGGGAGTCCTAAATGCGTTCACTACACTACTAGGAATATTTGGACTGTTGTACGTTATAGGAAGTACTTAAGTTGATCCTGTCATGCGTAGCATTTATTTCACTGGGGTTTGAAAGATCTACAAAAATTAGCCTCACTTTAGAGTGAATATAATTCCTCAAGAAATATATCATACGTTTTAACATCTTACAAATTTCAATGTTTTTTTTTATTCTGGAGTGTTTTAAGATTCCCATAAAAATAATTCACAATAGACAACAAGGCTGTAGCAAAGGGGAAATGTAAATAACGACCGATATTAAAAAAGTACAGAGAGTGTTTTGGCGATACTTGTACGGATTCATAGTCTGGATCTAACCACTGAGCCACGGTCGATACTTATCGAGGTTAGAGTGTGAGAACAAAGTAAATATTAGGGATGAGTGAGGATTGAAATGCTGCCATACTCTTAAATTTAAAAACAAATGAATAAAATCGGGGGATATTAAATCACTTTAAGGCATAGCCTAGAATCCCTGAAGATTTCAAAGGATGGGAAACTGGAAATGTTTCGTTATAAAGCAGAGAAACAGATGCATGCTTGCGTGGCTGTGTTTAGTTTGTTGGATGACAACCACTAAAATTGTTAACTATCAACACATGGTTGTATTTTGCTTTATTCGGTTTTATACAGCAGTAGGTAGATAAATGCTCCCATAGCATTTCCATTTTATCCACTGTTTCTGTTATTATTTCCAATATTGTATGCTGTCCTGATATTACATTATAAAACGTACGCGGGATGTTTTTGATCGAAAATGCGGACATCAAACATTATTACGAAGCGATTAACTATTTTCAGTAAATTACTGTTTCCAGGTGTTAAATTACAAAGACTTTAGCAGTGTGGGTTATATACCCAGCCAAACTTTATAATCTGTTCTTCAGAACTTGTTATTAAATGCTATGATTTTTGGTAAAAATACACATAGTTAACCTTAATTTCGCAAACTCTTTGACTTTGATTTCATGTGTGACAAATTTATTATTATATAGTTATTTTACTATCAACGTTTGTTTAGATTAAATTTATATTTAGAAACATGCATAGCTTATACTATTGCGAAACTCCCGCCTATTCTCCAAAGTTATAGAAGGTTCTCGAGAGTAAGAATCAACAATATATGTGTGTGCGTAAACACTTGTGTTAGCGTCAGTATTGTTACGTAACACTGACATTTCTAGAAAACCTTCAAACGCCTATAAATACAACCAACACGACGACCCCCCCAAAAAAATAGTATCTATTATTAGTTCGCTATAGTCAGTATACT
>NW_013665629.1:792675-799995 GCF_000517525.1 Limulus polyphemus
GCAGATAGCCCTCGTGTAGCTTTGCGCGAAATTCAAAAAACAAAAACAAACTCATCGTTGAGAACCCTCGATAAGATATCGAAGAAGTTCCAGACAGGAAAGAAAACATTATATTGCTTGTAAGTTTGTAAACTTTTTGTTTATAAATCATTATGTATAATAACTATTTGTAAAAAACCGTTATTGTAAATTGTGTTGTTGTTTGTATATTAAAACATATTTGTATTGAAAAAGAAAACTGTGTGTATCAATGTTATTGGCAAATATCATAAACTGACTATATATCGGCTTTTACTCAACTGTTAAAACCAAAATACAATTTAACTACTAAATTTAAATTATCAGGTAACTCAGTTTCAGACCATTTGAAATTCTAATACGTAACACATGAACAAAAGTGTAATTTCTATACGGAATAACTGTTTTGATTTAGTTTAATTTTTGCTATGTTATTTAAATGTCGCCCTGACGTTCTACATAGTACAGATGTATTTATTCTACTAGCGCATAGAATTAAGAAACGCCTTCCCTAGAATTTCATTACTTTCAACAAAATAGTATCTTAATTATTTAACTCCCTACTTTTAAGTCACTTGACTTTTACAATAAAGCTTATGGTTGTAAAAATTGATAAAAGAACGATTTTAAAATATGATAAATTTTAGGTCGATATTTTTACTATAAGCTTCAGTGATCGTATTCTATTATGTCTTTGAATAATCAAAGTACGTTTGAACATGCACCGTGGTATACTGTAAGGAATAATTATAATACATTTGCTATTGCCAATCAGTCATTTTACGTAAATTTGTAAATTCATTATTTGTAAGATTTGATGTAATATCTAATATGAATCTGAAGTAGGCTAAAATAGATAAATTAATGTTTGATCATATATTTACATCCTATGAAAACGACGGATTCAATGAAACATTTAAGTCTGAAAATTATATTTCTGAAAAGCAGTAAACTTGTCAATGTATACATAAAACAGAATAAATCAACAAATATTCTCTAAAATTCAACATACGTTTAAGCTATTTTATATTTGATACATTTGTTAAATCTGTAAAAAAGTCTGAAAAAACTAAGTCACTGATTCTATCACAGATAGAATAGATGCGGATGAGTTATTTGTATAGCGAGAGTGATAGAACAAGTTATTTCTCCTCAAGCTGTAAATGATTGATAATCAAATTATGGTAGTTTAGATTATGATTAATATAAGACAATAAATTATATATAATAAACGTTATTCATGTATTATTTTTATGTGTGTTGTAAAATGTCAATGCTCTTAGAAAGCTATTCATAAAGATAAATATTACTTTTATCGGTATTGCTCCGAAGAATGCTTGCGAGTTTATGAAAAACTTACTCCTATCTAAAAATGAGAACTAAAAAAAAATTCATATATTGTTATAGGCTATATATATGTTTGAAAATGAGACTATGAAAATGTTCCACAGCGATCTTTGGTGAGACTTTCACACGTTTATGGTTGTTTTGTTCCACAAGCCTATCAGCGAATTGTAAGCTCCTTAAGTTTCAATTTTTCCTGTATTTCAATATACATGGAAATAGGAAATAATATATTAATCTCCATTCTTTACTTTGCGACAGTCGTACAAGTACAATGCATTGTAGGTACATATGAGTGTATAGGTATATTGTACGAACAAGTTAATACAGTTGAGATATGTTTTTAATCCCATAAATCAGCAATTTTCTTGTCTATGCTAAAAACAAGTCTATATTTGTTCCATCATGGTGGCTATAGATTCGGAAACATGAGGAAACAAAATATTACAATGCCCATAAGATCGCGCTTATTGAAATACAACCTACAACCATTTACGAAAAAGGCCATTTATGAGGAGAATCTCTGTACAAAACAGAAGTACGTTTGTCACTCATTCAAGTTACCTCAAGCAACGGCTAACTTTTTTAAGACATAAAGTGGTGTCATCTAGTTTTAGTAATGCATTAATGATTATTGATACACTGCATTACAAAACCAGTTGCATGTTATATACCACAGTGAAGAAACTATAGTTATCAAGAGATGTTTTAATATATATTTATTTAAAAGCATCTTAAACAAAAAGTGTCATAAGTTTAAAGATAAATAGGGAAAATACCTCAATGTTCAGACATAACGTCAGTTTTTAAGTGCCTTGATTTTAGCAGAAAATATTTGAAAGGATTGACGAATGTATACACTTGCAGTATCGGTGCAAACGTTTTCTGTGGTACTTTTTTCCTAAAATGTATTCTCGAGTTATAGACACATTTTTTCACTTATTTTACATTTACCATATATTCATTAAACAAAAACAAACAAGTAGCTAATTTCAGAAATGGATTAATAAAAAAAGAAACTTTAGTAGACAGAACTCATATTAATATAACTAAAAAAAATAATATTTCTAGAAGAAGTTAAAAAAAATTCTCATTTTTTAAAAGCATCAAACTACAGCCAGTTATAGATTATCTACCCGTTGATAGTGTACATGAAACGTGCTTGATAGTCTGACTTTTTTGGTGAAAAAAAACAACATATTATGATTTTGATCATTAGTATGTTTATGATATATGTATACATCTGTAAGTGGTATCCCAAGTTTTATTGTTGTAGTATACAGCATAACTATTTATATAAAATTCAATAGAGTCTAGACTCTATTAAAAGCAATAAAGTTATTTCAATCCCAATAATACGGTTTAAATGTATGATACACGGGCAGTATAGATTTTTTTCACACCTTAAGTCAGTCACGTGAGAAAGTTACCAGGGGCGTTTTGGCGAATATGTTCGGCAGAGGATGGCTTAAATGACAAATTTCGAAATTACATTAAATTGTGTTCAGCCATAGTTCTATTCGTCAATGCTAACTCAGTTGCAAATTAGAATGTTACTCCCATTACACACTAATGTTTATTTGGGCTTAAGGGTTTTTAAGTTTACTTAAAAGTTATCTGAATATATGCTATCCCGTGAAGCGTAGAATTCCCCTTTATCATAAACTTAAACTATTCATTGTACTGAAGACTTACTCAATTTTCTCCAATTTAAGTAATTTATGGACGACTATTAACTCTTACTTTATCACTAGTTGTTGAGAGATAATTTTCACTCTCTTATATTCTTATACCTTTAAGTCGTCAGTACAACTAAAATATCAATGATTTGTTTCGTTTATGATGAATTTCACGCTAAGCTACACAAGGATTACTTTCGCTATCCGTCCCTAATTTAATATTGATAGACAAGAGGGATGGCAGTTAGTCAACACTACCGACCGTCAACTCTTGAGCTATTCTTTTACCAACGAACGGTGGGATTGACCGCCACATATAACGCCCCACGGCTGAAAGGGCGAATATGTTCGATGACGAGAATTTGAACCCGCAACTCTCGGATTACGAGTCGAGCGCCCTAACCACCAGGCCATGCCATCCAAGATCAATGATACTTTTATGGGAAAACTTTATTGTTGATAAAAGTAAGCCAATGATATTGCATTGGACCATTTAACTATGCTATAAAATAGCTATAGAGTGCATTTATACTACGGTGAAAAAAGGTTTGTCTTCATTATTCTTTGGAAGTTATAATAAGCAATACAAAAATGATGAGAAACGTATAAAAGGTCACAACTTTTATAAAAATATAAAACAACACTAAAAATCAACAAATCAATGATGGAGTTCCAAATTATACACTCAATAACATACATTTGATTTTGATATAAAAACAATAACAAATACGAGACAGTCTAATGTAAGATGCCATCTTGTCAGGTTATTCTTGATTATTTTAAAGTACAAATTCCAAAACTGTCTTTGATTTCAACCCTTGTTGTATTTATAGCAGTATCTGTAATATTTACAATAAGAAAACAACAAAAGTACATATTTAGTAAAAATAAAATATTCCCTTCTAACTGTTATTGTGTGTGCACATTTCATCTACAATGGCCCTCTACAAATATCATTTCCACTAATTCGAAAAGAAGTGATACGTTTGTTTGTTATTTTGTTTATGGTAGACCTACCTACTAAGGTTATCTGATGTCGTCCTTAATTTTGACCTGTCGACCAGAGGGACGAAAATTGGTCGGCAGCACCTACCGCTAACTATTGGACTATTCTTTTACAAACAAATGATAGAATTAAGATATATTAATTATACACGGAACATGCTTAATGAGGTGCCAGTTATTGGGAAGTAAGACGTGTTCAAATAATGGCATCATTTACTCTGAGCAAGTGTAAATATCGAGCAAGATTATATGACGTTTTGATCTTAGAACACCACGCACATCTATGTGTGTAACGCTGCTGAAGTGTGTAACACTTACATTAACGCTATCACTACAGAAAGCCTTGAATAGTGTCATACTATTACGAATTATTTATTCGTAATTCATCCTGCTACCGCAAGAGTGAAAAAATTAATACTTAAAACTTATTTTTCTATAGCAACTGGAAGTTCGCTGTAACAGTCTTACATGTTAATTGAGTACGATCCTTGCTATTTCTATAGCTCATCATGATATAAGTTCATACTAAGAATGTTTAGAATGTTCTGGACCAAATTGTTCCTTATAGAATACCCTCATAACAAAAATTAAAATTGTAAGAAGAAAAATGACGGTTAATAAGACAATATTTGCATTTTCACACTCTTTTGTGACTCAATGTACATGCTAAGAGGAAATAATGAGATCACAGTGAAACGTGTCAAAAAATGTTAATCGGTTCGAAAATTGAAAGTCTTCTGTTGACCCTTATCTGTGCAGTTTAGTTTACCAGTCAGTCTGTGTGAGGAAACAAGAAGAATGTCAACGAAACTTTCGACAGGAAAAGATCCATCGAGAAAAACACTCTACCACGACAAACACGCTGATTAAATCATTCCTGAAAGAAGGGGAATGTCATTGACACTAATTTTTTATCTCACTTCTAAAAAAAACTTTGTCTGTGCTTAAAGAACGAAGAACAATGGAAGCTGTCCAATTAGAGGGGAAATATGCTCATGAGAGAAATAAAAAAATACTGGTCCTCTAATAAGATAGATACACAGTGTGCACTGTCATGTGTTTTATATCTATATTTGGGGTGTAATGTAATATCCGTTGTATAATTCTGAAATTCTATATATATATATGTGTGTGTGTGTGTGTTTTTGGTATTGTTGATGTTTTTCTTACTGTTGTGGCATGAGTAATATTTTTCGATAAAACTGTATTTTTGTACATCTAAGCATGTTTTTAACTGTTTTGAAATTGATAAAAATTCAAATACATATATTCATAAAATATAGTTTCCAATATTAAAGATTTTTAACTATTAACTATTTTTAGAATGCTATTTAAATATTACCACACAAGGACTTTTTATTTTCACTTTGCCTTTAGATAGAATGAAATTATGTTGTTTGACATTCTTTGCTTAGTATAATTCATTACTATAGAGATAAAAGTTATAATTAATGAGCTTAAATCTAGATTTGAATAAACCACTTAGTTTTCATTTTATTTCAGAGGTACTTATTGCTTCTATTTATACAGTTTTATGTTGTCTCTAGTTCTTAGTTCGTTTTTCTGTAAAACCATAATAATTTTATGCAAAAACATTTTTTTTTCTTTGAGAAAAAGAAACTGTAGTTTGATGGAGACAGGCCAAAGAAAAAGTTTGAAAATATTAAATACGTTTCACACTGTAGACGCATTTAATCGAGTTTATGATAATTTTGACAGTCAATGTACCTCTCTGTGGTGGGAATTTAAAAACAAAATATGGCATTATCTTTATAAAACTATTCTACAGTTGGAGTTTTAAATCCACTCATTCATCACTGTCAGAATTCTTTAATCTCTTATTAGTGACAGGTGGCTTCGTTAACAGAAAATAATGTTATTTCTTAAGATACTCCACCACATCTGGCTTGAAGATATAGAACATGCTCTATCAAAAATTTTTGTTGTAACTGAAGACGTTTTCTCTTTATTTACAAGGAAATATGCACATACACTGCAATACTATGATCATAATCGGCATTCATTTAATTCAAGTTCGCGAAGACCTTTATTTAAAACGTTAGTTTTGCATCACTTGTGAAGTATTTTTATCTTTAGACAACTATATTGAGTCCTATTTCTACATTAACAGACCAATATTTTATCCCTTCTTTTCGCTCACTTCACAGTGTAATACAACTCGATCCTTGATTCTCAAGTTATAAGGGTACGTTGTGTTTTACACACAACGATATGGTTCTCCGTAGCTTGAATTCATCAACAGGATAGAGTATTGCAAAGTGGAACACATCAGATAATGTACAATGAATTACGTGCACGCTTGTCAGTTCATCCTGTTACTTACAGTTAAATAAACGACATTTCAGGACGACTTCTTTCATCAACGACCAATATTTAATGATTTTGTTTCCTTTGGAACAATTCATCCGTACATGGTAGCGAAGATAATGCAGCTCTTACAATAGCTGTACTTTGAACAACAATAGATAAAATAACATTACAGAGAGGCAACAATAGTGTTGTGGCATGAAAATGTTTATGTTTTATAAGTCACGAGCATAGCTACAGTGGTTGAGAAAAGCATGAGAAAGACACATGTTTAAATCAATAAATAAAATATTCGATAGGATGGGGGATTCGAGAGATTGGGAGTCGAGCATCCTAACCATCTGGCAGAAATACAGATTAATTATAAAGCTTGGTAAATTATAGTGGAATTCTATGATATCGATAGAGTAATTTATGATTTTTTTTGGTTATTCAACTGTATACATAAAACCTAAAAAAATTATTTACTTTCATATCCTCCACGTGCGAAATTTTAAGCATCAACTGAATACAAAGGTCGTAACTCGTAAGAGATAATTCTTTGCTTCTATTTAAAAAAAAAAAAATGTTTAATAACTTATTTCAAAATAATAATTGAAATGTTACTGTATTTTATTAAATACTAGTCTACTAAAACACAGCCAAGACAGGATCACTTTGTGAAGACTAAAGGTAAATTTTATATTATTGGATATGGTAACATGAGTGCACGTGCGCCGAGTCATTACAACTTCTGTAATGTTAGCCAGGCACGGCTGAAAGTATAATGTTATGAGATTTAAGCTATTTAGTCTAAACATTTATGTTTTGTGTTATAATTTGTAGTCATTCTAGAACGTAAGAAGCACAATTTATATTTAGTTCCTAATTTTTTATGTTGGTTACGAGATCGGGCAAATATACCGAACCCGTAGAGATTCATTAGTGAAAATAACAGATAAAATAT